>NW_026850501.1:0-253282 GCF_030869225.1 Colletotrichum abscissum
GGGGGGGGGGAAGCAACTCACCAGCTTGCAAATACGCCACACCATCCTTGACGAGCATCGTCCGCAACGCAATGCACGTATCCATAGCACCCTCCACCTCCTCGCCCTTCTCATCAACGCCCCCGTACCCGAAATACCCAACCGCGCCCGCATAAATCCCCCTCTTCTCCTTCTCGAGCTCGGCGATCAGCTCCATGGCGCGCACCTTGGGGGCGCCCGACACCGTGCCCGCGGGGAAGATGCTCCGAAAGGCGTCGAAGCGCGTCTGCCCGGCCCGCAGCACGCCCGAGACCTGCGAGACGAGGTGCTGGACGTGGCTGAACTTTTCGACGACCATGAGGTGGTCCACGCGCACCGTGTAGGGGTCGCCGACGCGGTTGACGTCGTTGCGCGCCAGGTCGACGAGCATGACGTGCTCGGCGCGGTCCTTGAGGGAGCTGCGCAGCTCGTCGGCGAGGCGCTGGTCTTCCTCGGGCGTCTTGCCGCGTTTCACGGTGCCGGCGATGGGGTGGGTGATGACGCGCCCGGCCTCGGACTTGACGAGGAGTTCGGGGGAGGCGCCGACGATTTGGAAGTCTTTGCAGTTTACGTAGAACAGGTAGGGGGAGGGGTTCACCGTCCGGAGGTGGCGGTAGATGTTGAAGGGGTGGAGGGTGGTCGGGCGGGCGAAGCGCTGCGAGGGGACGGCCTGGATGATGTCGCCCTTTACGATGTGCTTCTTGAGCTCCGTGACGTGGGACTCGTAGCCCTGCTGGCCGACGTTGGAGGTGTACTCCTGGCCGAGCTTGATGGGCTGCTGTTCGGGGATGGGGATGTCGGGGCTGTTGAGGACGGCGACGAGCTCGTCAATGGTCTGCGTCGCCTTTTGGTACTCGGCCTCGAGCTGGGCCGCGTCCTCGGGGACGTGGAGGTAGGTGATGACCTTGAGGACGCCGTAGAAGCGGTCAAACGCGACAATGGTATCAAAGAGCATGAACAGGGACTCGGGGATCTGCAGCACGTCCTTCATGGGCCGCGCCGTCTTGGGCTCAAAGTAGCGCACGCAGTCGTAGCCCACGTAGCCGACGGCGCCGCCGGCCATGGGCGGGAGCTGCAAGCCCGGAACGTGGGCGACTACGTGCTGTGCCAGCTCGGCCTCGAGGGCCGGCAGGGGGTCGCACTCAGGGCCATGGCCGGGACCCGTGGCGAGGACCTTGCGGGGCCCGGCGCCGACGAAACTGTAGCGGCCGACTTGTTCTGTGGCGGCGCTCTCGAAGAGGAAGGACAAGTCCGAGTCCTTGTGGTGGGCCGAGACCTTGAGGTAGGCGGCGGACGGGGTGATGAGGTCGGAGGAGATTTGGCGGTAGACGGGGACGAGCGTGGGCTTCTTTGCGGCGTTGGTCGTGGCCGGGGAGGTGAGGATGGACCTGACCGTCTCGAGGGACGGTACGACTGCGCGCTGTGAGGCGGTATTGTTAGCTTTTGTGTGTCTTTTGACTTCTTTGTAGCAGGCCGGCGGGAGGTCAATTGAAGAACTGGCAAGACTTACCGGTCCCGACATTCTGATCCGGTCCGTTGGCGAAGCTGGGAATACGTCGGTGAGTCGCTGCGTGGAGAGCAAGTTGGTGTGTTTGGTCTGTTGATCTGAGTCACCCGCATCCAAAAGGTTGGACTTGTATTGAATTATTTAGCCTCCGATGCGTGGAGGGGTCACACATAGTCCAGGCAGGGTGGTAGGGTCCGATAACGCGGAATTTGGCTGCCGTTGCGCTTCGATAAGGTGAGAGACAAGGCGTTGCCATTAGTGGCACCTCCGCTGCGTGTGCGTCAAGGATCAGTGACACAACGGGACCCCACCGCCAGCCCATTGCTCCGCCAATCTGGTCTAGATCGATGACCTGAATGAGTAAGAGAGTCAAGACAGCTCACGTATCCCCGGTAAGGTATGATAAATGAGTTCGGTCAGAAAGAAGACACGCCTTTCCAGGCGAGAGTTCAGCTATAATTGATGATACCTTATTGCTGCACAAACATGAGCTGCGTTTTTGCTACATATAAATCAGTCACCATTCATCAACCCATTAGAGGACCAAGCTGACCGGCTGCCCCATTTCTTCCCGTCCCGCCTTACATTTCCTCGCGTTTCCTCTGATGGTACCTGGCCGGAAGAGAAGTTTTCAGCTCTCGACAGACAGCGCCTTGACGCCCACGAGCTTCGCCTCCTTGCCCTTCCCATCCGTCGTGACGAGCCAGTACTCCGTCCGGACACCGCCCTTTGGCACCTTGTAAACTCTAACGTCGTTGCCCTTGCCCGCCTTGCGGACCGCCTCAATGACGTCCTTGTAATCGCCGTTCGAGTCCCAGTCCACAGGGTCCAGGAGCTCCACGTCCGCGTTCTCGGCGTCGGGGTGATCGATAAGTTGCGCGAATTCGACTACACATGTCATACATTAGTCACTTTGTCTTGCAAACATCGCAGGCATATTTCCTCTCCCCTGGTGTGAAAAGGGCAGGAGGCAGGAGGCAGGAGGCAGCAGGCACGGCACAACTCACCTTCGTCCGGCAAACCTTTGCCAGCCTCATCCCACTGCAGCGCGACGCCGACAAACGGCTCATCCGCGTCCGAGATGTACACTTTATCCTGCTTCAACACGTCCTGAATGGCCTTGGGTACCTCGACGCCCTTGTCTTGCGCCTTGAACTCCTTGCTCTTGCTGGTCGTGGTGGCGTGTCCCTCGTTGGGGTCCTGGTTCGCCTTGTCCAGGAACGCCGCGTAGTCTGCGTCGGACATTTTCAAGTGTGTATACGTCGAGAACGTGCTGGTGGTTATCTGACGAGGCGAGAGAACCTTGCTCGTGCTGCAGCTGCCTGGCGCAGTACTCAGCCGTCGTAGTACGAATGGGTTGCGCGGGATGGAGATTAACGTCGATGAGGAGAGGGTTCGTTGGCAGAGATTTCGATAGAGCGTTCGCGGGGTAGTGGTCTTCATTCGCTTCTTATGGGTTGCGGACGAGCTGAATAGCGTACTGGGGGGTGTCAAGGTCGCGAACTTGGTTCGCGGGAAGCTGCACGCCATGGTTGGGTACAGATAGAATGACGCAACGAGGGGCCGGCTAGCTACGCCTCACGTCGCTCCCGCTGGTCAGACCTTGCCGCCCCACCATCTCGGTATTGGCTGGCTGTCGATACTAAGCGCCCACATTTTTGAACGAATTTCGTACTCCGCACTGCAGCTGTTGCTACAGCTTCTACTTATCAATTGTCTTCCAAGTCAAGTACAATTGCAATCACATTTCACAAGCCACACGAGGGATTACAAGTGGGTTGGTCATCTAGGTATCATTGGTTTGACTTTTGAATTCTCGGCACTCATTTTAACCTCAAAGGTGTCCCAAACCATCCGAAAAGTAACGTGAACCCTCTACACCGATGCCATGACCATGATACAAAGAAATTTGATGAGAAGAAGGAATTTACTGAGCAGCAAGGTCCTTCTTGAGGGTACCCTGGTACTGCTTCTTCTCCGCCGGCGTCTGGAAGGCACCGTGTCCGAACTCGGACGAGGTATCGATCCACTTGAGGTCGATCTTCTCGAGGGCCTTTCTCGAGGTGTGGGTGAACATGGACTTGCGGAGAGTCATGACACGCTTCTTGGTACCGGGAATGGAGCCCTTGACCATGACGAAGTCGTTGTTGATCTCACCGTAGCGGACGAAGCCACCGAGGCTGTGAAAATTGTCAGTAAAATTGCTATGAAATCAACACGTTAGAGCAGAAACATACGGAGTGATGGTCTTCTTGGTGACATCGATCTCAGTGGAGGCGCTGTTGTCGGAACCGGCCTTGCCAATGCGGTAGACCTTGTGGTTGACGGAAGTACGGTGGTGGTATCCGTTCTGACCGGCACGGGCGACAGTCCACTGGACGTGGGAAGGATGCCAGGCACCGATACAGGCGACCTTACGCAGACCCTTGTGAGTCTTGCGGGGAAGCTTCTTGGTACCCCAACGGGCGGTGACACCCTCGAATCCGTGACCCTTGGTGACGGCGATGACATCGATCATCTCGTCCTGCTCGAAGATGGAGCCAACCTCGACGGGCTTCTCGAACAGACCGTAGCCGAAGTCGACCTTGTCGGCGACGGAGCCACCGTTGATCTGGATCTCCATGAGGTGGGCCTTCTTCTGCTTGATGGGGGTCTTGCGGGGCTGGGTGTGGGCGAGGACGCGGACGACGGTGCAGTACTTCTTGATGCGCTCGATCTCGCGGGTGATGGAGGCGCCAGAGTTCTCGGAGTGCTGCTTGGCGTACTTGGTGAAGGCCTTCTTCTTGGACTTGTACCAGTTCTTGTAGAAGCGGCGGCGGATCTCGTCGCTCAAGTGCTCGGCCCAGACGGTGGTGAGCGAGCGCAGGCCGCGGGGGGTCTCGATGTAGCCCACAAGACCAACAACGATCAACTATAGAGTTGTTAGCCATAGGCACAGAGCCAAGCGGGCTGCGTTGGTAGTACAGGTGGGGTATCAATGATGGAGACGGCCTCGACGACCTCCTTCTTGTTGGCCTTGGCACCGGGACGGTCGAGGTCGCGAACGATCGTGGTCATACCGGCCTTGTAGCCCATGGTGGCCGTCAGGTGGACGGGCTTCTTGGCATCATCCTTGGGGAAGCTGTGCAAGAGATTGCAATTGTCAGCCTCTGTCTTCACTTGGCCCAAGTCTCGAAGAAAATATTGCGAAAAGTGGTAAAACTTACGACTTGACCTTTCCGCGGTGACGGGCAGCACGCTTGCGCGGCAGGTAGGCCAAAGACTGAGTAACGTTAGCCGAAGTTATAGTAATTGTCGAAATAGGTGCAACTGACGCCGTGTCTGGGTGCCTCGTACTTGCGGTGCGACATCTTGATGATTGACCTGGAGGTTAGTTGTCGGGTTCAATCGAGAGGAGTGACGATTGGGAAATTTCTCAAAGTCGGGATAGCTGAGGCTGCAAAAATGTCGTGTGGGCGGATTTCCTCCTGCCGGGACGCATCACCCTAATCACGTGAGCGCAATAGCGACGAAAAAAAAAATCACTTTCCGCACTTTTCTCTCCCGCCTGGTCCAAGCGTCTTTTCCAAGGTCCACAATCAGCCTGAATCTTCCATCAGTGGAGGTGTACCTACTGTAGAGAGAAGGTACGTACCTGAGGACTGGATTGCATCCCACCAAGGAGCACGCCAAACACTTGAAGTCTCTGCCATTTGCACGATGCAGAGCTTTTCTGAGAGTACACGTTCGTTCGCCCCTGTAAGGGGTCGATTGGTCTGGACAGGTGAAGCCAAATATGGTTTAAAATTGTTTAGTCATTCAAGCAGTCTAGATTCACCACTACTTTTTCTCTTCATAAGCTACCGTAGTGCCTCAGGTAGACACACCAGCATCCCGTTGAAAGGGGATTCTGGAGATAGAACGAGGAACAGGAAGGAAATGGTATACACGATAAGAGAACACAGGATCCCTCAAGACAAATAAAACAAAGCAAACCACGTCAAAGCCGTTGATCCATTAAGTCGACTCAACCTTGGGAGTTGGCCCCATGAGGCCGTTGATGCTTGCGCTCGTAGGCGTCTTAGTCTCTCCCGACGCCGGAGCCGGGCCCGACCCGTTGGTAGTGGCGGCGGCGCCCTTTTTCTCATCCTCACCGCTATCGTCGTAGTCCTCATCAACGTCCATCTTTCTCGCTGCACGTTCGGGCTCGCTGGGCTGCGGAGGCCGGGGAGCAGGGGTGTGCTCAAGGGGCGGGCGCTCTTCAGCGGGGTACTCCTTGACGCCGGGAGCGGGCCCGGAAGCAGGCCCGGGTCCGTTCTGCGGTCCGTCATGGAGGATGTTCTGCATCGGCGCAGCAGCAGACTGCATCGGCGGGAGATGGTTGTTGGGCATAGGGTGGTTGGGTTGGTGGTGCGCGGCCTCTGACGGATGGTACCCGTCGTTGGCATGGCGCTGCTCCTCGCCCCTCCGAATGTCCTCTGCCCTTCTCTGATCATCCGCTCTCCGCTGGTCTTCGGCACGGCGTTGATCCTCAAAACGGCGTGCCTCTGACGAGTTGCGGCGGTACTGGTCCCGGGGTCCCGGAGGAGTCGATGGGCGGCGAGGGCGAACGTCGTCAAGCCTGGCTCGGTTCTCGTCGTTGGCCGGTCGCTTGTGAGAGGACTCCTCCTCCCACTCACGCATGCGCTTGGGGCCCACAGAAGGAGGACGGTCATGCTCATTGCGCTGCGATGCAGGGTCTCCGGTGATCGAGCCCGGAGGAGGTGGAGGCGGGGCATTAGCCTCCATGGGTCCGGGGGTGGGGCCGTCAGGGTGATGGCTGTACGGCGGTGGCGGAGGAGGTTGGTGTTGGGGGTACGCCGACTTGGGGGAGGGCATGCGGTTGTCATGCATGGGCCTCTCGCCAGGCCGGGGACTGTTGGTGCCGCGGAAGTGAGGCGGCTGGCTAGGAGGGCCATTGGGGCCGACGTTCATAGGAGGCATCTGAGCAGAAGACGGCTGAGTGTAGTTGGGGTTGATGGTGCGCGGCGCAGACGTGGGAGGACCCTGAGGCTGCTGTTGCTGCTGAGGCGGCTGCGGCGGTCCTGCGTAGTGAGATGGCGGGCTAGCCATCCGACGAAGCGGCTCGGGATACGGCGGGCGACCACCGTGTTGTTGCTGCTGCTGCTGTTGTTGTTGCTGCTGCTGTTGCTGCTCCTGTCTCGGGCTAGGCTGTCGCGGCATGGGGGGAGCTGGGCCACGGAACTCGCCACGCTGCTCATACGGGTTGGGTGGCTGAGGAGGAGGGTTGATGTCCGCAAGCCGACCCCAGCCGTTGCTTCCAGGACCGCCGGGTCCCGGAGGCGGAGGAGGCTGCTGTCCTTGCTGCTGCGACTGAGGAGCAGAGCTTCCCCACTGGGGAGCCGGAGGGCCGACCTGGTAAGCCTGGGGATGGACATCGGCAGGCTGGGGAGCGCTGGGAGGCTGTCCTCCGTTGGCGCCACCGTTTCTCAGCAACTGCAGACGAGCCTTGATGTGGGGGTTCTGAGGGTCAAGCTCTGCAGCGCGCTGGTAGGCGTCAAGCGCATCGCTGATCTGGTTGTTGCAAGATTCGTACTAAGTCGGTTAGTAACGTTGCCTTTTTTTTTCTTTTTTCCCTGTTCGATCTTGACAGGTTTTGCACTTACCAATGTGCCCAAGTCATACCAGACCTCGGAAATGAAGGGGTTGAGCCGGATGGCACGAGAGTACGCGTCGAGGGCATCGCGATATTGGTTGATCTGGTAGTACAGTACTCCGATAGAGCACCAGAAAGTCGGATTCCTTCCATCGCGGTAGACGGCCTGTTGGTAGGCTTCATATGCCTTGGGATACTTTTGTTGAGACATGTAGCACCGACCAAGAAGGTACCAGCTTTGCGCGTCGCCTTGGTCGGCGGCAACGGACTTCTCCAAGAACTCGATAGCTCGCTCTTGGCTCTGGAAGCTGCTGCTCTGCTGATGATGAAGCCAGCCCAGCTGTTGCAGAACCTTTGCGTGACTAGGATCGCGTTCCAGAACTCTCTGGTACGCAGCCTTGGCACTGTCGTACTGATGCGGGCGTTAGTTGCGGTATTTGTCAATTGCCGACGAGGAGATACTTACATCCTTCTGCTGCTCGTGAACGTGGCCAATTTGGAACCAGATGTCCTCCTCGGTGAGAGGAGGGGGTGGGGAGTTGACGATGTACTTGAAGCACTCTAGACTCTGGCCGTACTTCTGCTGTTGCTTGTATATTATTCCGAGACGGAAGTAAATTTCGTTGGCCTTTTCGAAGTCGGGCTGCATTTGCATAACCTGAGAAAAGGCCTCTTCGGCATGCTCAAGAGAGCCGTATCTGTCGTAAAGGATACCAATGCCATACCATAGCTTGGGCTCCTGTGCTGTATTAGTATTTGAAGAACCCAGAGAGCCGGAGGCAGCGCTACTAACCCTGGGGCTCCTCAAGTTGACCAAGGCGGACTGATATGCGGCGTAGGCTTGCTGCAAGTCGTCCATCATAAGGTAGCAGTGACCTGTGAGCAGTTAGCACGAGTCGCGTTGGTTGAGCATAGGGCGGGGACTTGTCACGCACCCAGGCTGCCCCATGCCTCGCCGTTGGTGTTGTCGATTTTGAGTATTGCTTGCAGGTAGTCAACTGCCTTGTGAAACTCTTCGCGCGTTCGCAGGATCAAACTGATGGCATTCATGGCCGCGACCGACTGCGGGTTTGCTTGAAGGGCGCGATCGTAGGCCTTCATTGCCTCCTCGAGGTTACCAAGAAGCTCAGCAAAACTGCCTGCATCAATTGTTAGAAGGAGCTGCGCGTATCTACGATGGCGATGCACTTACCAATCTGCATCCAGACAGCTTCGTTCATGAGGAGGATTTGTCGCGAAGGTGCATAGTTCTGCCCTTGCTGCATGCCCGGCGGCGGAGGGGGTCCAGGGGGGCCGCCGTGCTGCTGCCCCTGCATGGCCATGGTTGGCGAAGGGTGATGGTTCGCCATTGTGTTGGGAGTCGAGGCGTACTAGGTGTGCGCGTGCTCCTGTGAATGCGTCGATGGATTGTCTTGACGATCGCGCAAAGAGGCGCTAGATTCTACCAGCAACGACGTCGCAATTATAAAAGGTAGTTTTACTTGGAGAAAGATTTTAGACTAAAAGCGCGAGGCCATACAGTCTTTGGTCTTGTCTGTGGTGGTTGAGGAACAGCTCGCGGCTTCCAAGGGCGCGGGCTCAGTTGTTGCGACGAATCGAACGGATTGAGGTTCGACGTGCAACCGGTCAACGGGAGGCTGGGCGAGAAAGTCTGGAGCGGCGACACGGCAAAAAGCTACAGAAAAGCCAAACAAGAAGAGGATGATGATGAGGGTGATGGGGCAAGGGCGCAGAAAGCGCTCAAGACAAGACAATGATGATGTTTTGTGAGTAAAGAAGGGATGCGAGACCCGACAGCGATGGATCGAAGCGCCCCCGTTGTAGCTCAGGGCGAAGTTGGGGAATTGGAAAAGAAGGTGAGAGGGAAGTTGGGAGGCTGCGAGAATAGGTTCCATCACTCTCGCAAACTCACCTAACCCTCGAAAAGTACGTACTCTTTTACCCTTCCGTTCCTTTTCTTTTACTTTGGCGACGGCACGGGGTGCGGCAGAGCTGATCCATAGCGAGCGAAACGAGACGATGGGGACCAGGGGTGTGGATGGGTGTCTCATTAGGGTGCATGCTGCTGCCGGGGTGAAAGACGGGGCACGGATGGAGAACAAGCCAGCCCATCTCATCTGAAAAAGCAACTTGGCTAGCGTCCCTTTAGCTGGAGCCGATACCCACGGTGCCACACCCACGCTTCTTCCATCTTTCTCACGCTTCACCACCCGTGGCCGCTCACGCTCACGCCCATCCGCCCAGCCCATCCATCCGTCCATCCATCCATCCATGCCCATGTTCTCCCCCCCCCCCCCCCCCCCCCCCCCCCCCCCCCCCCCCCCCCCCCCCCCCCCCACCCCCCCCCCCACCCCCCCCCCCCACCCCCCCCCCCCCCCCCCCCCCCCCGTCGTCCATAACCATGGCCACGTCCACGCCGTCTGCCAGGCCCAGGTACGGAGTGCGAATACAAAGTACTTCGTACCATACATACAGATTTCATGGAGGCGGGCGGCGGGCACTCCCACTGAACGCAATGTCGCCCCTCGTCCCTCCCTCTCTTCCCCTCCTCTATTCGTACGGATACTTCCCAAGTTGCCATGGGTCATGGCTACCTTACACTGAAGGCATCCATCATCCATCCACCCATCCATCCATCGGCCTCTTGATTGCTTGCTTGCTTGGTGCTTGGCTCCTGCAGCTCCGAAATGGGGAGCAGAGAGGTGGATAACGTACCTTGGCGTATGGAGACGTCGACCTCACTGCGGAAATCTGTGGTAAAGATGTGGGTGCGGATGATTCCTCTGCGAGTCTAGCGAAACACATCTTGCAGACAGACCCGACCCCCTCCCCTTTTTTTTCTTTCTTCTCATTGCTACTGCAAAGTACGAGTCGGCAGCTCGACGCCCTTTGCTTCGTTTGTCATCAGATGCACCAAGACGTGAGATGGCCCCAAAACCCAGAGCCTGAGCCATGTGCCATGTGCCATAACAAAAGTAGTCCACCTCCAAGCTACCTGGCATTTCCGAGGTTAATTGAACAGGACACCGATGAGCCGCCCCTAGAAGGTATCGCGTGGTCGACTGTTGTTTAGACTCTCTCTCAAACTTGGCGGTGCGGCGGCTTTCAGTGGGACCCTCACCCAACTCACGCGTCAAATCAACGAGAGGGCCAGACATGATGCCAAGGCATCGCCAAACCTTGCTCCCCAATGGTGTTGCAAGCTCATTGATAATCCGACAAAATCTGAGGCAAGCTTCCAACAAACCTGACAAGAAGGCCTCAAAACCGACTGTGACCGTCTGCCATCATATAAACGCACTCAGATGTGAGTGTCGCATACTGCTGCGTAACGTGATGCAGCCTTGGACCACGCTTCGCGAGGGTTGATGCTCTGTTACACTATCACGTTTCTGCATTGCGTGCCAGAAAAGAGACACGGTGCGATTGGGGCATCTCAAAAACAGAGGAAGCGGACGGAACAAGTGCGCGGGTATCCTCCGTTTGGCGCTCATCTTTAGAGTCAACTACCTACCTTATTGTAGCTGCCCCCTCTGGCATGTCCAAACGAGGATCTACGGACAAGGAATGTCAGCGACCGTCCAGTTGGACATGCCATTCGCAGCCAGTTTGAAACAAGAGACAGCCATGTCGCATCGCATCGCGGCGCCATCCTCTCTGATCTCTCCCAGTCACTGTGGCGGAAGAACACCGAGGGTATGGGTCTTGACGGGTTTGCCTGAGGCAAATGTTCAAGCCAGCTGCCAGCGCGCGACATGGCACATAGTCATGGGTAGGTAATCAATCAGACAGCTCTCCAGTCGTCCCGTTCGGACCATTATGAATCGTGACCAACAAGCTTCTGACCATACTGCGTAATAAAGGTTGGCAAAGACTGATTTCGACGGGTACGCTGAAGATCAACCGAAACGACTGTCAGAGAAGGGAGCAAATTATCAGAAACAAAACAATAAAAGAAAGAGAGCGACGCACCGAAATAATAAAGATAATGGAATAATCCCCCCCAGCAGAAAAGGGAGAAACGCTGCGGTTGAAGGCCGCCGCCGCTAAACTGCATTACGGCACGTCCCACGTGTCTGGAGTTCCAGGAGGTCACCTCATCCTTCACCTCAGGTCAGGCCCAGGGAGGTTATTATTCACCGAAGGGTACGGATAGGTAGCCCTTCCCAGCCCTTCTCCGGGGAAGCGCCCCCTGAGAAGACGGGAGGTACCATCCACCCATCCATCAAACTCCGAGTCTGAGTCCGGCTCTGTGGTGCCACTGGTGTGTCTGGCCGCCCGGGCTGGCTGGCTGAGTGAGCTGGGCTGGGCTAGGCTGCGCCCAGGGCAGGTGAGTGCATGGCTGGCGACCCCCTCCCTCCTCTCCAAGCTCCAAGATCCTGATCGGGGGAGTGGATCGCACCGTCGAAGAAATGCCAGAAGCCAAAACCAACACAAGAAAAGACGAACTTTGAGTTTGGTTCATGTCATCGCTGCTACCGCTGCATCCATCCACTCAGGACGCCGATGTGACTTCATCCGTGCCGCAACTGCTCGCTAGTCAGTTGTAAATTACCTTACCTTTCCCGAGAGTTTCCCACTGCACCCTTCTCTTGCGCGGGCTGGTGTTCCTGTCGCTGGCGTTCTGGCTGGCATGCTGTCTTCTCCCGTCACACTTCAGGCACCACACTTGCATTCCTTATTCCTCGGCACCCTCCCCCGGTTGAGATCTTCGGTTTCAGCGCCTGATGATCGTGATGGGATGGGCATGGTGGTTCGTCGGCTTCTTCGAAACCACCGTACCGAATGGACCTGTGGGCGAGCTATTTGGTGTGTTGTCTTTGTTTTCGTGTCGCACCAGACTTCGCAATCGTTGAATAAGCTCATACCCGCAATCTGCAGAGATCATGGCGGATCGGTGGTTGAGTCCAGCAGGAAAAGCTTCTCGATACGAAGCTATCGTCAGTTGGCGCCGCAGTGGCTGGGCCCCCTCACTTCTTCAGTTGGACCGGTTTGAGCAGGTGGTGCACGCACGCTGTTTTTCTCTCCTCCAGTGCGGTCCACTCCTACGTTAGCCAGCGGACAGAAATGACGGACTACTCGTAGACGTATCCGTAGGTAGTCGTGCGCTATTGTGTACGCAGTAGTGTACAAGTAGTGCTCTCGTGCGCGTGTGGACCAAGCCGCAGATACAGGATACGCACATGACGCGGGTGCACCTGTGGGCTCTGCTTGGGACCTGCAAATAGCTCGATGGGATCCGGTCGCCGCCGCCGCCATCGTCGCCAGGCTGGAGGGGGATCATGGCTAGATTAGGCAGAGTGGGGAGGGAAGGCCGGAGGCTTACCTGAGGTGTCCTCGGAGAGGAGAGGAGAGGAGGGGGGTTCCGTCAGGGGTCAAGGTGTGAGAGTCGAATTGCGACAGCAACCAAGTGAAGGGGGGCGTCTGCGTCTGTCTCTATGCCCGTAACAGGGGGGTGTGGATGGGGTTGCCTGCCGTTCCCCCAACCCTTGGCTTGGACCAGGCAGAGAGAGAGAGAGAGAGATTGTGTGCGTAGCCAGGCTGTACCGCAATATGTACGTGCAAGGTAGGCGGAGGAAGGATGCAGCCATCTCTCGCATATGCAGGCCGTTTGGAGCAGTGCGAGGGTACCCGACTGACAGCGGCGTCAAGCGCAAGGGATGGGGAAGATAGACACTGTAATGTGTGGGCGTACACGCTGTGCCGATGTGCGTGTGCGTGTGTGCGTCGGATGTGTGTGTGTGTGTGTGTGTGTGTCTGTATGTGTGTATGTGCGCGCGTGCGGGAGTGTGTGGTGTGGAAGAGATGGTGACGGTATCACGGTGGGAGAGGTACCTAGGCGACGTGAGAATTGAATTGGGAGAAGGGCGGTGGTCTGGTGCTGAGGTGGGCGAGAGAAAAAGGTAGGTGCTCTCTACGAAGACCTAGTTCGCGAGGTTTAGGAACCTTGCGGCTAATAAGGCTGGGAAGGATATAGTAAGGCACTCCGTAAGGTACGATGGAAATGCGTGATTATGAGGATGGATAAGCTCTGGATAAGGTGCCGGGGGGCGGGCTGCCATAGTCCGTCCCGTGCAATTATATTGGTGCTTGTGGTTAAGAAGTCACGCATATACTGAGTCGTGGCAAGATAAAAGTCGGGGAGAGAGAGAGTGTGCACAGGTCTCGAGGTGTTTTGTTCATCGCAATCTATCTGCCTCGATAGATTGGTTCACTGGAAGGTACCTCACCTTACACAGGCGAAGGCCACAGATGGAGAAACAGCGAGCAAGAGTCGTGAGGTAGGTGCTCTGCGGCGGCAGGAGATACAGTACGTATTGAGGCTACGTGCATATCTGGTGCCTCCCGCCCAACCTGTCGAACCTGACGTACCGCCGGGGAGACTGATCTGACTCCTTGGCGTTAGCCACGGTGTGCTACAGGTACGTACTGGCAAAGTCTGTGGGCCGCAGAGCCTTTTTCGGGGTCGAGTGGCACGGCACACGGCCGCTGGGCCCATCCATGTTTCTTCTGTCCTCCATTCTTCTCTCACTCTTCCCAATTCGTACAAGCCTCACACCCCCCGGTAGCCCGGGTATTTTCTGCTTTTCCCTTACTATGTACGAATGTACTCCCGTAGATGGTCTCTGCTCTGTGCTCGTCCCTCTGGATCCGTATGGATACCGTCCGCCCGTCTCGAACCCTTCGGCCCCCCTTTTTTCCCTCTCTCGCTGGGCTGGAAATGAACAAGCACGCACAAGAAACGGTTGAGTGGTACGTATCTTCTTACGCACTTCAGCCAGCAAGTTAGGTTCCCTCTCCTTTTACTCCGTACTGCCACTGCTAACATCGCATATCCCAAGCAGCCGCATGGAAGCCTATGCCTATCCGTATCCGTACATAACTTGGCACCATCGTGATCGATCAGTCCGAAGATGCTACAGCCCATTGGCCATCATGACCTCCAGAGCCACGGCATATAGCGATCAATTCTGGCGAGAACTTCGGATCCCTCCTGGGAGGCTGACAGCATTCGGTTACGGGAACACGGGTCTAGAAGGCACAAGCTCATATTAAGCACGAAGAGCTGATATTGCTTGCTTCGCTGCCATGCTGATCTCCTCGACGGATTGGCTCACTCTTGGGCTTGGCTGGCATCTCTTCTACCTCCCGCGGTCCACCTAAAGACTCGTTATCTCTCGACCCAAGCGGATAATAAAATCGAGCAAATTCTCCAGCCTACCCTGCCCTGGCTGCTGGCGCTGACGAGCTTGCATATTCAACCTTTGCCCTAACTTCTAAGGTTACGCGCTGCGTCGCGCGGGAACCCCCAGCCCAGGGCCTTGTCTCCTTTCTATTTTCCCTTCTAGACGCAGTCACGCAGTCACGCAGTCCAAATACAACCGGCGCGGCACACGGCCCAAACATACAACGTTCAAGGAATGGCTTGGCTGGTGCCGCACTCCGACGACGATGGTCCTCCTCCCTGAGGCTCCCCCCATCCTGTACGTAAGTCGCAACGCTTCTCAGGACCCATCATGCGGTGAAGGTAAACGGCGGAGACTGGGTCTGGGTCTGCACTAAGTCTGGGACTCGGTCTTGTCGGCAACCACTTCACGTGAGCTTGTCTCCAAAATGACGAGCCTATCCCCGACAGTCAGGGCCCCGCAAACCGTCCCATCTCTCGCTATGGTCAGACTGGTTTGGTCTTCCCGGTCACGACACACTGCGAAAATATGTACACAGATACGTGTCTGACGCGATGGCCAGACCTCGTCTCCATCGCCCTGTTCAAGACTCTTATTGTTGACTCGTCTTGTTACCATCCTAGCAGCTTTTCTGTATGGAATATGGTGTGGCTAGGGTGACCGCAGATCGAATCGCTGGGCGCAAAGCGCGGGCATCTCAAACACCCGCATCCCGCGTCCTACTACAGCATCAATCCACGACACGACACCAATACCACGATATCACGATGCCACGATGTTCGTGCATTGGCAACATAGTCATGGTCCACAGGTCCAAAGAGATGCGAGAGTCATCGCCAATGCAGGGCAATTTGGCAAATGCACTCGACACCGCCTCAGCAGCAGCAGCAGCACTGCGGGAGGCTCAATTGAGTGCCTCTGCTCATACCTACTTTTACTTGCCGATGACTTTCAGCGGGGGGTGCCACCCACGGCTACGCGGGCACACATTCCTGCGAGGGTTGTGGAACATGGGAATCAATTAAAAGCTGAGACAAATGATGCAGCCCAGCCCAAGCCAGCCGGCGGCCCAGACAGACTTCTCCGAACGGGATGCCACACCTCCAAAGCAAGGTTGCAAACCCACCACACGAGCCACAGGCATCCAGGTCTGC
Organism: Colletotrichum abscissum; assembly: GCF_030869225.1. Taxonomy (NCBI): domain Eukaryota; kingdom Fungi; phylum Ascomycota; class Sordariomycetes; order Glomerellales; family Glomerellaceae; genus Colletotrichum; species Colletotrichum abscissum. The sequence continues at coordinate 15,502 of NW_026850501.1, forward strand.
ACGCGCCACGGGGAAGCCGACTCAGCCAATGCCAAGTCCTAGCCTCCAGTGGTGAAGAGTTTCCACCAGGCCTCAGAAGCCAAGCCGTAGGCCGAGCCAAGCTATTTGTGGTCGAACGGCGCGTTTATTCGATTTGCCCTTGTCGGGGACAGGACATGTCGACGTCTCTAACTAGTACGGATACTAGACTTACTTTTGCGGCCTCATTCCACGAATAAACTCGGGTTGAACTCGTCGTCGCTCTGGATCACTCGGGCGGCTGCGGCTCAGCTCACCTCCACACTGAGTCTACCAGCCTCGAACCCACCAGCCTATCGCCGAATCATCGGCCCAGAACTCCAGACACCACAAATGCCAAAAAGCACCTGCTGAATAAGACTCGCTAAAAGTGGAGACCTCAAATCCTCTCCTCGTCATCCCCCCCTCGGCGCCCCAAATGCGTGAGGGAAACCCCAGCATCGTCACGTTTTTCGCCGTGATTGGTCCGGTCAGCTAACGCTACATCGGCAGAAACCTTTTTTCTAATTTTCCTTCTTTGCTGCCCCTTGGCCTTCAACCCCTCGAGGCAAACAAAGCAAGCACCACGGCAAGCCTTCCCCACCCTCGCCTAAGGCATGCGCTAAAATACGTACCCTTAGATCGGCGCATGCCGTTGTCGTCAACTACTAGCCGTTCCAGACTATTGCCCCGGGATTACAGGCGCCCAGTGTCTAGGCGGTTTTGACGTGTCCGAATTCCTTTTTCCCAACATCACCGAGTCCATCATAGAAGTGTTGTACACCGAAATGTTATGGAAGTCATTGGGCAGCGCTGTTGGGCATTTTGACATTGCATCAGATTCTCGAACCAGATGCCTGAGCTGGCCCTGCCAAGACGAATTTGCTCCATCGTCGTTCTCGCAGATGGCAATCTTCGGGCTCGTTTATTCCGTCCAGTCACCGCCAAGAAAGCGGTAGTGACTCGCGGAGAACCAACCCCTAGGCCTACGTAAGATAGAGCCTTTGGGTGCTGCTGATGGTGGTGATGAAGCCTCTGTGCATACCATCCACCTTTGCCATGCATTGATCAAACGCACGCACACATCGGTTCGCTTTCCATTACAGAGAAGAGACGTAAGACGTTGGGATTGCAGGAACCATAAAAGAAGGGAGCAAGGAAGAGACCGGACGATCAAGGATTCCTTGACCAGGACCCCGATTCCCCGTCTCTCCCGCGGTTGTGTCATGCACAGGCGACCTGCCTCGAGGTTCATGTGTCATGTCTAGAGGTCTCTCAACCTTTTGCTCCTGGTCTCTGTTCTCGCTGCTCACCGGACGTTGCGGCTCGACATCCATCCATGTCCGTCACGCCCGACAGAAGGTCCCCGTCAATCTTAAGTTCTCAATCCCCGATGCATTAACCGTCTGGTATACGATGCGTTACCATGCCACACTACGAGGACGAGCAGACTTTTTCAGGCTCGCTCGCCACGCTGCCCTCTTGCTACGGTTAGGTGCCCAAACGACAAGCTCGCAAAGTCAGACGCCCCATCCATCAACTGTAGATAGAAGCTTCGAAAAAGACAAGATGAGACACGTCCTGAGAAAAGTGCGAGAACGGTTGGGATTTATTGGGTTGAAGTTCAGAAAAAGGGACGATGGATTTGCCTTGCTTGGTTTAGGCCTCCTCTCCTTCTCCCTCATTTCTGAAACATGACACTCGCTATCTTACTTACTCGGAGATCTTATCGATGATGCGTTTTTTCTTCTCTCTCTTCATTCTCTTCTCCTCTATACGGAGTACTTCCGCTCACTTTTTCTTCCCATCTCGGACTCGTCTCGTTTTGACCTCGGACCGGGAAATCCGTGCGCGTGTTCGATCCAAACACTTTCAAACGACTAGAACGCCCAAGAACAATCCAACACGAAAGGTATAAGGCTCCGCTAATGCTATTCCCCCCCCCCCCCCCCGACGGACTTGTTAAGTCCCTTGTGGTTGCATGAGTATCAATGGCGTCCTTGGGAGGGATACGTGTATCTATTTTGATCTATGTATGGTTTTCCGTAGGGATACAGAACAGCTCGCCACCTATCATTTGACGTGCATGGTGTGCAGGTAGGTACCGGAGATCGACGGTTCTCACATTCCTCGGTTCTTGTGTCCCGCAACTCTAAATCACTACTGGTACTATAGAAAGTCCGCAGGAACGCGCGGTGTTGGACGGAAGAGATAGTGGCGGAATGTGGTTTCATTAAAGAAAACCCAGACAGTTCCTCACGGGAAATCCAAGACCGCGTTCTTTCCTCGGGGGTTTCCTTCATTCCACTACGTGCTGTATAGGTAGGCATTCGACAGCGCGCTTTTGAGCAAGGGGGCTCTGGGCCTTTTGCCTTTGCGTTGCTTGATCTCCACATTATACCACAGCCCATGGTATGCCCCCGTGGAGGGAGGCTCAAAGCACAAGCGCCGGCTCGACTCACCACGGGATGTGTGGAGTCGTTGTCGGCCTACCTATATTCCGCGAGGCATTTGAAGAAAACTCCACCGAAGAAAGATGGAAAGATGGTCTCTCTTGATCAACAGCAAGTGATGTATCTCGAAGGAGATAAGTCAAGGTTTTGAATGTCAAAGAAAAAGACAGCTCGCCTGTCGCGCCCGTAATAATATCTCATGTTCGGGTATCGCACGCCCGCAGAGACCTCTTCCCGCCCCCAAACAACCACCTCACCTGATCCCCCCCCCCCCCCCCCCCCCCCCCACCACCCCCCCCCCCCCACCACCCAAGCCGCCCACACCCGCGACCACCACCGCAGAAACTCTCCTTTTCGCGGTACCACCCCCCCCCCGAACACCCCCCCCCCCCCCCCCCACCCCCCCCCCCCCCCCCCCCCCCCCCCCCCCCCACAAATGCCCGCTGACGACTCGAGATGAGGAGAGACGGAAAGGTTTCAGGGCGCGGTGGTATAAAGGCAAAATATTTATTTTCTTGACAAGACCGATTATCCGAAAAGTAGTTTGTATGTTTTCTTGAGCTAGATCGAGCTTTTTGTCTCAAGGTGTACGACTCCCCGAGTGGTAGCTTTGGTGCTAGTTTGGCGGAGATGTCACCATGGAAAGCAATATATTGTTTATGGTCATTCATCATCGATGCTGAAGCTCTCGACAACATGCTGATCACCCTCTACACGTGTGTGGGTATACATCACGGCGACATGCGAGGAGGAAAAAGATCGGACAGCCCGAGATCATCAGACCTCAGAACCAAGGGACACACACAACCTCCTCCTCACTCCTAAGCGTCCTGGCCGCCAACATGTCAAGCAAGCAGGAACCGGAACGTGGTTCAGAATGTTCCGTAGTCTTATATAAGCCTCGCACAATATTCACGCGCACAAAGTTTCCCCTTTGCTGTATCGCTTTTCCTTGAACACCTTGTAAACTACCACAGGTACGGATGCTTTACCTTGGTTTGTACGGAGTAACGGCCGCTTCTTAGTACCTTGGCATGGGGTGGGCCCGTGGGTGGTGGATGGCGGGTTCCGTCCGCGCCCCGGCACGAATGGCCCCCATACGCTCACGGACCGGTGATCGCGCGTGTCAGTCGCAAGGACGCCAAAAAAAGAAAGGGAAGGGGGACTTGAGTGAACGCTCGGTGAGAGAAACCACTACCGAATACCGGTCTGAGGACCAAGAGAACGAATGGGATTTCAAAAGATGAAGGCAACCAAGGAGTCTCGTCTAGGAAACATTCCAAAAGAGAAAAGCACCCCGGAGTTGGGACTAATACAAGGTACGCAAACGAACACTGTCCGAGGGTGCATACGGAACGGGTACGGCCACCATGACTCCAGCTACTTTCAGGTCCGAGGGTAAACACCTACCCATCTCACACGAGGTCCCCGTCCTTTCACTCCATACCTTACCTTGCTCTAAACGCCCTCTCTTCGGTCCTTCGGCGCCGAAGAATCGGATCCTAGTGGATGACGCCCCTTCCCACCATTGGAGATCTTGTTTCGGGTGGTATCTGCTGGTGGAGCACGTCGTGGGCCATCATGACGCAGCACGTGGGAAAATCATCTTCGTGCAGTGCGCGCGGACATGCATCCGAATTTAAGCACTCTGATGACAGCAACGAAAAGAGAAGGCTTTGTAAGTCTACGACATACATCATTTCGAATTTACGCCCATTGGGGTGTAGTAGGTTAGAAGCTCTAGACCACTACATAGGCCCAGACCGTCGCTGTCATAATCCTGGATCGCCGCTCATACCGCTTTACACACGCACACGCGCGCACTCAAGGTATCCGTCTTTAGACGCCGATGCCAAACAAAAGGAAAAAAATACCCGAATTAGAAAAAAGTTTCCCCCAGGATCAACACATAAGAGTACACAGTTGGCCGCAGCCATGAACCGGCGCCGTCGCCGTTTAGTCCAATCGTCCAAAATCAGCTCATGACCTGGCCGGAAAGAAAGGAAAGTAAACCGATTTTCTAGTCGAAGCGAAGTGTGTGTGCCTCTCCCCCTTCTCTCCCTCTCACGATGCGGATTTATCGCTCGACTCCTGCTCGGGGTGGTAGTTGGTCTCCCCCAGCATCGCAGTAGGCTGCGTAGTCATAGCCGTCTGCGTGTTGGGCTGCGGCTGCGTCTGTACCGTCGGACCCGTGGGCTGCTGCGCCGGAGGTTGTGACGAAGATCGTGCCGGTGTGCCCGCGGTGGCGGCGTGGAGCCTCTGATCCAACGTCTTCAGTGCCAGCGCTCGTCTCCGCTCCGCCTCGGCTCTCGCACCACCAGGTGCGCCTCTCTGTATGAAGTTGTTGCCTCGTCCGGACGGGACGTTGTCCGGGGAGAAGGGGCTGCATATCCGCATCGCCACCAGCACCTCAAAGATCTGGTTTGAAAGGGTGGCAACGAAGGGCTTCACCGGCGCCGGGAAGAACTCGGCAAATGCAAACGTCTCGCTGGCGTCTCCGCGGAGGGAAGTCGGCTGAGAAGAGTCGAGGTCGGGGAAGACGGTCTTGTAGAAGCGGAGGTATGTCCAGCTCGTTAGCAGGCCGCTCAGAGCAAGGGAGAAAGAGGCCGCCGTCAAAAGCGGCGTCAGAGACAGAATAAAGAAGATGCCGAGATATAATAGAGGGAATCGCGGAACTCGAAGGGAGAGGATGCCGCGGAACAGAGTAACGGTGTGCGCCGGGACGAGCTGGCTAAATGCGACGAGGAAAGAGATCTGCATCGGGATCGTGCCGCCAATAACGGTCAGTCTGTCAAGAGCTTCGTTAGGATTGCTAGCCGCAGACACATAAGGCGAAGATTCACTTACGTCCAACGCTCGTTCCTTGTCAGGGTGAAGAAGATGATCATGAGCGCAAAGGTCAGGACATTGGGAATCAGCGCCGTGACGGCGACAAACTTGGCCAGCTCCGCTGAAGACCAAGCTCTCTCGAGGTATCTACCGCCTTGGTAAATGGTGACGCCGGCAATTCCGAGAGTGAAGATGTTGTTCTCGACCAACGTTGAGGTCAAAAACGTCCACGGATAAATAAGGGAGAGCTGAGGGATGAGCGTCAGGTACGGTATCACGATCTCGGATGTCGCGCTCCATTGACGATAGCGGATCGCCGCGCTCAGAAACGACTGCACGACGAGGACAGCCAGCAGGACCCGGGTGACCGGCGGGATGTTGATTCGGGGCGGCATCTTGGACAGCTTCCGTTCGAGGAGGAGGTCGTCAACAGCTCATCTAGGTTGGGATCGTGAGTTGGGCAAGCTCGCTTTTTTTGCCCTTCAGATATCTGGTTCCTGGAGCCTCACACAAGGGGACACTTGGACGTGACTGGTAAGGCGTCCCGGGGTCGTTTCAGTGGGTCCCTTGAACGGATTAATAGTCATACCGACATTAGAGGTGAGCTAGTCCCGACAGGGGGAAGAGCTGGAAGCTTGGCGCACGGTCCTTGCAGACGGGACTGATTGGATCCCGTGGTCCATTTTGGCGGGTTCCCAGCAAAATTGACACGGGCAGCTTCTCTCCCCGGTTGCGGTACGTACCTGAGAACCACGTTCCCTCGAGACTCCCTCTCGTGCCTCAAGTTCTCTCAACGATGTGTCTCTGACTGCCAATATCATCGTCTGGGATTGTCCTACAGCAGTAGGAATCCTGCGATAGATTTCGACTTGCGGCGGATCAACAGATGGAGTACAACACATAAGAGGCAAGGTGCGGCGCACAAGCAGCAGCACAAACAAGCCCCCGAGTTTTTTCATCTGCAAGGCGATGAACGGGCTGAGAGGGGGGCGTGGGAGTGTTCCACTGGTGGATACGTCGAGTCCTCGATGCGGTCGAAACGGGGAGATCTCGTGGTTCCATCCCTGCAGGGCTTCCAAGGGCACTTGGTTCGGTTGAACGCCAGCTCAGCCCGGCCGTGCCAGTCAGAAGCCGTCGTCCGCCTACTCTAACAGGTGCCACTGTCCCGTCCGGCCTCTCGGCAGGAAAAAGCCTTGTTGTTGTTTATTGTCTTCGGTACAGCCATGACCAAAGGCCATTTCAACGATTCCCTTGGGGGAATGCTGTGACGGATGAGAATGCCTTTTCCCAGCGCAAGCTGTGGCTCACGTTGCTGAGAGCGCCACAGTGCCCAGGCGGCCAAGACTGACTCGAGAAGAGGCCCCTGGACGCCTTCGGACGGTACCGCAAACCTCGGACGGGCTGCCCTAGGACCACCAAGAAAAGGTGCCAGATCGCTCGTTTACTTGACTAGGCCGACTTCGTCCGCTAGGGGAGAGACGCCGTTGCGTTCGCAGTGGCATTACTGAATGTTAGAGAAGGATACAACTGTCAATCTGAAGTACTGGTCGCCACCCAACTCGCAACGAGACGATCGCTTGCCATCGTTGCAACGAATGCCAGCTTTCCCGACACCCAGTCCGCAGTTAGCGGCTCAAGCCCGACAAACCCCTTCCCTCGTCATCTCAATACCTGTTACCCCAGACGCTGCGGCGGTATTGCGCTGCGACACATGTCGCCATTGAAGCAGGAAATCTGAACACCCAGCAAATGGCAACGGGTAATAAACAGCACAAGCGCCAATACGGATACACTACGAATGGGCATCGTTTGAGTCTGTGCCAGGGTGCTAGGGTGATCTCTGTGAGAGCGTGCTGCCATTCCCAGGGGTGTTTCCGAACAACAAAACGTCGGCCAACGTTGACGGGACGGGGTTTGTCCACAAAACGAGGTCCCATTCGGCTTGGCCTGATGTGCCGGTGTGACTGGCCAGCAGTGAGTGCTCACAGACAGGCGGTGGCAGGGGGGCCTGAAGAAGTCCCCGGAGCTATTAAAGATCGAAGGCCATGCAGCCATCACATCCTTGTCCACACCCACCCATGGCGCCTCGCAACCAGCGGTTCCCGCCAGGAAGGCCCCTTGATGGGCAATGCCACGTACACACAAGAGATGACCTTTCCGGGCAGACAGACGAGAGCTTGGTAGAGGGGAGAGAACGCAGGATGCGAGGAGTACCGAGAAAGGCAACGAACGCTTGAATCGACGACGACAGTGGCATTTCGTCGTCAAACATACGTCGTTGACACAACAAAGCGCGGCCACAATCCTCAAGACAAGAGAGGTTTGTTCCGGCTGTCTCGTCCGACTCCGACCACGAGCGTTCCCCCCAGCTGGTGTAATGATTAGTATCCCCCACTCGGCACCGTACCTTGCCTTGCTCATTCAAGGTTTGGCGGTACGTACATGACGGGTAAGAATTGGAAACAGACGACAAACCGCTGCCAATCTGCGCGGGCTGCAGCCCCAAGAGGCGCGGCCCTCTCTCGGCATTAGCCTCCAGGGCGGTGGCCGTATGGGGCAAAAAGAGAGAAAGAAAGCCATGTACGTATCGATTTGTGCATACAAGCTAAGCCGTGCCGCAATCAAGACAGACGACGGTTGGGCGGAGACGTCAGAACACACACAAGCACCAGTGGTCCCAGTGCACCAGACAAGCATAGTCTGGCGCTGCTGGAAACTGGTCCCGTTGCTCGTCTCATCTTCCCTCCTTAGCCTGGCACGCCTGGCAAGTCTGTTTCTGCGGCGTGCTTCCGCGCGTGTCTGGCCCTGCTTTAGTTGTGCACCTTGGGTCGTGGAACAATGCTGGGGGCCAGAAACAGCCACCAGGTTCACAAGACTGGGAATGTTTCTGGGCCTCCCGCCTGCGTGTCTCTTCTGATCTCCGACCGGTGAGGTGGAGATGGGTATCCGTAGCGGGATCAAGGCACTCGAAAGGGGAGGAGGGATGGGAGATGCCGGAGCACGGAGGCAGGTCACTGGTCACTGGCAGTGGTGATACAAAAACTGCATTCGATTGGCGCAGATGCGCTAGAAGCGAACGTGCGGCGGCGCCCGCAATGGGCAGATATGACGGACGGCAGAGTCATGGAGTTTGCACGAGCAGATCAGCTGGGTTGAAGACATTGGAGGTTTTCGGGTTTTCCCATTGCATCCAAGAAACTGGGGAGCCGCCTTACGTAAGGTGGGACTTGATGGTGGGCTCGACATGTACAAAAGCTCTAGCCAATCCGTGCATCGCTCTCCCGTGTCTGTATGTACTTTTCAATATATCTTTCGACTCTACAGATTCATCCTGCGTACGGATACGTACGAGGTACTCCGTACCTGTGTCATGGTCGGTACGGAGTACGGAGCACCTTGAAAGTTCAACGTCTCCAGCCCTCTGTCCGTCACGGTCAAGCTGCCCGTATCCCTACGTCTGTCAGTCAGGAAGAGCCCGGCATCCACTGTGCCTTGCTTGTTCTGGACCCCTGAAACCATCGAGGTTTTTTTCTTCTTCTTCTTTTCTTCTGGTGCGGCCACGATGAACGCTCGTCGATATGAACGCCGGTACCTAGGCATCGATCCGTGTGCACCTTGGAGAGAATTCGCTTGCCCCGTAGTCAGCTAGATGACTAGAGATCGACACACACTGAGCAAGAGATTGAGCGCAATCGCGCACTTTTGATACCCAGTCGTGCCGGTGCTATTTTGGATGGGAGTGTGCCAGGTAGGAGGATCCATCCCCGGTGCTCACATTGCACAACAGCATGGAGAAGCCTAGCGAGAAGCGAGCGACGCATTATGTATGTACTCCCGTTACTCCGTACTCCGTAGTTGTACCTCTCGAGATCGAGAGAAAAAAAGCACGCACAGCCGGCTGGGCCCCCAGGCCTGGAAGGCAAGGCACGAGGCAGGGAAATAGGGCAAAAAAAATAAGATAGAGAGGTAAAATGTACTTTTACGTATGCGCGAGTATGAGACGGTACTTGGGACAAAGCGCAAGGGGCGGCATTGTGACTTGGGGGTGTCAGGACCACCTTCAAAGTGCCCCGAAATGTGGCTCTCCCGGGAACCCTGTCTTGAGTAGCAGCCCCAAACACCAAACCCCAAGTTCGATGGACCACAACAACAAATTGATGGACGGGGGACCACGGGATTAGCAGAGAATTATCGTTTTCTCGAAGGCTGCCCGCCCCTTCTGCCTCCCCCTCCCCAGACACAATTCTCTCTGGGACCTCCCCTGATCTCAGTGGTGGAAGAAGGTACCTTTCGAGTCGTCGTTTCCTTCTGCCCGGCACTGCAGCAAGTTTTTCGTTCTTCAATTCTAGTCGAGAGAACCGCGCTCCGAAACATGGGAACACATACCTAGTGAACAACGGGGTAAGTCAAAGAGACTGGCTGCCGTCTCGTCATTGTCGTGGTCGTCGTACCTAGCGGCTGGCCCAGATTTCTCAATGGGATCGCTGACTGGCTAGTGATTTCGAGGAACGGTCCAAGAGGTACGCTGAAGGTTAAGTACCTTGGATCATGCACTTTGGGGCCTTGGAGCCGGCTCCACACCCGCCCGACAAGTACGGTACGTACCTTTCGTGGGTAGGGACGCAGTAAGGTATGTATGCTTGTTCCTCCAGCTTCCCGTCCCAGTTGATGGCAAGCCCAGACGTGTGAAAAGTCTCCAAAGATTTCGTGTGTCTTGGTTGATGCTGGCATTTGCGTTCATCAGTCTTTCCATTGCCTGGGACTTGCAAAGCCTCGACCAGGGTCCGGGGCCTCAGGCTGGTCCCTTTCCCTTCTTCCTTTCCTTCTCCCCTACCACCCCCATCTGGCGAGTTCCCTGCTGCTCCTGATCCGACTGCGACAGGTGTGTGTGCGTATGTGTGTGCAAATGTGTGTGTGTGTGCGTGCGCCGCCTGCAACTGCATCGTCGTGCCGCTGCACCGATGGGGACGGAGGCATACATCGGGTCGTTGGTGGTCGCGGTAGTGTCGAGGGCAACCGTACGGCACCTTGAGCAGAGAAAAGAAAGCTGCTGGTGATCGACGGGACGGCGGTAGGCAGGTAAGTTTATGGGGTGAGTGCATCAGCTAGTGAGTTATGGTATGGATTTGGTAGTGTAGGTATCCGTACTCTACCGTGGTGTATGGTACGTTTGGGTAGTAGTAGCCAGTATGCCACTGCCAGTTCCACGCGCATTTCGGCTTCCATCCGTCAAATGATGCTGCGCAGGTGGCAGCTAAAGACGGGACAGTGAGTGCAAGCAATGCGGAGGCAACGCCGCGAAGCCGCGACGCAGAGAGCGAGGAAAAGTGTATCGTGCTCATCCCGTCATGCCCCAGTCCCAAGTCCCAAGTCCCAGATCAAAGATGTACTCGGTACCTTAGTCGCAGTCGCAAAGTGCCAGGCCAGTCAGGTCGCTCCCCTTCTCTCTCTCCTTCTCTTGAATCTTGTCCAGGTGTCTCTCCTCTTCCTCGTCCTCGATCCATTCCATCCATCCTCCTCTTTGCTGCAGTGCTGGCACCCCCGGTCAGTCATAGGCAGTCCCCTACCTTAGTCGCTAGTCCAGTCAGTGCCCGCCATTGAATCCAACTGGGCTGCTGGCGCTAGCGCCACGCCTCACGCCTGGTCTCGCCTAAACAAGGTACGTAGGCTACGTACCGCCAGATTCAGATTCGCCCATCCTTCCATTTCATCCACTCTTGCGGGCTTCCTCAATCTTCAATCTTTCCTCATCTTGAATCGACGACTGCAAAAAATCGCTTCCCCCTCGACCGACGACGCCAGCAAAACGCGCCCACGAAGGCTCTCATCGAGTCCCCCATCGAAATCTCGTAAAGAACCCCCTTTCAATTACGCCGCCCACAGCGGCGCCGAGCGGCATGGTCACCAAGGAGTACCTCGACTCGGACAGAGTCAACTTTCTCGTCTGGAGGTGAGTTCACCCTTTTTGCGTCTCACCCACTCCCGCCCGCCGCACCTCCACGCACAATCGCGCCTCACTCATCTCACGCCTTCTGCCTTTGCCCTCTCATGAATCGCTTCTCGACGGATGGCCTCGCGCCCTCATGCTATCGCTGACCTGCTGACTTTGACTCTCCTCTCTCAGGTATCTCTTGGAAGGCAGTACGTGACAACCAACCGTCTGGGTACAGCCAGCGACAGCTGGTGGTGGGCCACGGGCTTTTTTTCTGACGATTGCAGACTACCGAGAGACCGCAGCCAAATTCCAGAAAGAATGGCACATTCAGCAACCTCATCGCCATTTTGACTTCGCAAATCACGTCAAGAGCCACGCTTTGGTGTCCGTCATCAACAAAGGCCTCTGCTACCATGCCCTCGAGAGAGAGCATGCGAAGAAATTGGTAAGGCATTGTGCTCCACTCGGCTGTCCTTCCCCCCTTCCCTTCCGCGTCATAAGCAACCGGTGCACCCCGAGTCGGCGGCGAGACGGACGGGTGGGTGTGTGGAAAATGTGCGAACTCTGGCAAACTAACGTTTTCTCTGCGCGTGCAGGTGCCTTCAGATGCTGCGGCTGCGGCCGAAGCACTGCAGGTGGGGTTGTTTGGGCCATTGATCGCTCAACCGCCTCAAAAAATTGAGGAGGATGAGGACGCAGATGGCGAGGTGGACGACACAGAGATGGAGGTCGAAAACACTCGGAAACGCCAATTTGACAGCCGGCCACAACAGCAGCACATGGTGAATGGCGGCTCACCTAGCAAGCGGCCCAGGCTGAGCAATGGGTATGAGAGCACGAACGGGGCGGATGCGGCCACGGACCCCATGGAGCTAGACAGCCATGGCGACAACAACCATGCCTATCCGTCGCCTCTCGAAGGCGAGCAAGCTCCGACGCCCACCCCGAGAACAGATGGCCCCGAGCAAGGCACGCAAGTCGACAAAGTTGAGGAATTGGCCACGGAGACGACATTTCTGCGATTAATGCCCGATGACGGCAACTCCAGCGCCGGTGCCACCAACAACGCTGGCGACGGCGGCGCCCCGACGACTTTGACTACCACTGCTGCAAGCGCAGGCGGCCCTGGAGCTTCGCCCTCGCCAGCCAACGGTGAAAACGCACCCATTCTGTTGCGCTGCGAGTGGAACCCAAAGGACCCATCAATCTTGGCGGCTGCTGGAACCGATGCGCTAGCCCGAATTTGGACCATCTCACGTTCAAGCACAATGACGCCCACTCCAGCTCCCGAACCCGACGGTCACGTGCATGGAGTACATCGCCCGTTTCATAGTCTCATCGACGACGAGACTCCCAAGACAGCCACAGTAGGTCAACTTGCTTGGAATAGTAGGGGAACGGCCATTGCCATCGCCATCGAACATGGCGACAGGGCATCGGTTCACATCTGGGCAAAGGACGGTTCTCATGTCGACAAGTTCGACGTCTCAGACCCTCCCGTGATCAAGCTCCGTTGGAGCCCGAGCGATGCAGCCCTTCTCGCCATTGCGCCCGATAACAGCAACGCAAATGGACCCGGCGGCGCTCTGGTCACTGTCTATCACTCCCTGACGTCCAACACACTGTCCTATTTCCTGCCGAATCACGACTTGCTCAGCTGGCCACTGGATGCTGCGTGGACCAGCGAAACAGAGTTCCTCCTCACCGGCGGAGATGTCATGCTGTCACTCAAGTGCACGGAGACGGCCATCGTGCCGAACAAGAAATTGGAGAGCCGAGAGGACGACACATTTACTCAGGTTGTCTACGACCGGCGATCAAAACTTTCCGCTACCGCGAGCGACAAGGGCATCCTGGATGTAAGTGTCCCGAAACGCCTGTGCCATGAAAGTTCAGCTGACTCAACCTTGTAGCTTTGGGACGAAGATGGTCACCGCCGGTCAATAACGGCCCACTCTGGGGCGATCACGGCGGTACAGTGGCAGCCTCTCCCGGATGATGCCGTCGTGCCGGAAGACGAACGATTGGTCGCATCTGGAGGCGACGATTGCGCCATTATCATCTCCAACGCCAAGGACCCTGAGCCTGGAAAACCAAAGTCTATTCTGACCATGGAATCGCCCATTGTATCGATTGCATTCACACCAGATGGCGCATTCATCGCCGGAGCCACGGCCGGTCGCATTCTGATCTGGAAGGTTGGCGAGCAGCACACGATGCCAAGGGCGAGCTGGAGCAGATCGCCACATCCCGGATGGCTCAGTCCCAAGGCGAGCTCGGAGCCGGAGGACGAGGATGAGCACTGTCTGTGCTGGGATGCCGACGGACAACGGCTCGCCTATGGAGCTAACAGCAGAGTAAGTCATATCTCAAAACCTCATGGTGCGACCTGATTCTAATCATGCGCAGCTGGCTGTGATCAACTTCCGTCGGTAGACGAAACGGAGATTCCGTGCCCTCTGGCACACGCTTAAAGTCGTTCAAAGCATTCCAATGGAGTGTTAGACGTTATAGAGACTCGGTAGTCCAACATCAAACCACCGAGACCTTCCGAGAAAGGGGAAACCATGTCCACCCTCCGAGAGTCTCAACCAAACGATTCTGTGTCGTACATTTACCACTTTCGAATTTTTGCAGTTATCCGGCGTCGCGGCGGTGTTGTTTATCGATGATTTCAGACAGGTCCCCAACAAACGGGGTTGGGGCGGGGAACCGGCTGCCTTCTTGCATACGCATACCTTCCATCTCACATTACAACTGAAGTTTCTGGAAAGGACGACTGGCGTCTGCGTTGGTTTAGATGTCACCGTGGTAGATGATTCGGTCTCTTTCCCCCCTCTGGTTGACTGATTATTCTCCAACGTACTCGTGTCCCGCCAGCGGAGGAGGGGTACTTACTTTGACACTTGAGGGCTCAGCACGTTGTACACTATGCCTGTATATACCAAACGATATGGAAAAAGGAAATTATGACACTTGACTTGACGCTGGTTTGATTTGTGTGTAATTTTGTGACGATGTCGTGAAGGACTACAGAATACCATTGTGGTTCTAGACCTATCGCGAGGTGATGAAGAGCGACAGCCTATGGTGGGAAGGCTCTATGTCAGAAGTTCTACATCACCATCATTATAGCTTCTAATGCAAAATGTACGGTATGTGATTTGGCTTCAAAGTTACCTACCTTAGATCACCGACGGCTTGGTTAGACGTGACAAAAATGGCAGCCCGGGCCCCCGCATCGGATCCGGACGGACGACGGAGAGGGGGAGGGGACAGCGTAGAGGGAACGGGAAACCCCAGCCACACTTTTGCCAGCGCCTCTCCTTCAATGTCGTGCCCCGCACGTGTGATTTCCAACGACGACGTCCCCTCCATTTTTCATCCGTGCGCCGCGTCCGTTTCCCTTTCCTCTGATTGCAAAAGAAGGTGCGGAGTCTCAATCCCATTGTCTTCCCGCCCTCGACGACGATTCGAAAAACGCATTGTTTCTTTTTTTCGACTTCTTCCCGTGGCGGACTCGACGATCGCGACCGACTGAGGGGGGCGTGCTTTTTTGTCTCACTGAGATCCGACGTGGGTTTTAGCTCGCGATATCTCGGACACTGCTAGACGGATTTATCTTTTTTTTTGACGATCGGGTTAACGAGCGAGGCGACTGCGTGTTGAGTGAGGTGAACGAAACGGGCGCCAGGCAGGATTGACCTCGCACACACACGCGACGTGCCTAATCGACCTGGCAGCTGGGAGCTCTCACCAACCGACCTTTGCGACCTTCTCATCTCTCACTCATCCACATACAACACGCTAAACCACAACCCGTCAACCACTCTCACAACATACACATCACACGCAAGGAAAAAATGTCAGCACCATACTACACCCCCCAACGCCCCTACTTTTCCCCCTCAAACCACCCCTCCGCATCCTCCTCCACCTCCACAACACGCGCAGGCGGCAGCGGTGGCGCATCGGGGGCAACGGGAGCACCCTCCTTCACACCCGCCATGCGCGACCGCCAAGCGCGCGGGAAAGACCCCTACTCGCCGCGCGACAGCCCCTCGGACTCGGATCTCGAGTTCGAAGGCGGGGCCGGGGGTTCGCCTTCGAGGGGCGGCGGCGGGGTGGGCAGGTTGGGACACCTCGGTCCCGGGGCGGGACATCACGGCGGCGGCGGCGGTGGGATGTTAGCCGGGGGAGGTGTGGGCGATGGCGATTCGCACGAGGTCAGGAGAAGGAAGCTCTGGGCTGTTGCTGTGCTTGAGGATCCGGAGAAGTTGGCCATGTACGCGTGTAGTCGCGGAGACGTGAGTACCTTTCCCCTTCTCTCCCCCTTTTTTTTTCACTTTCGATCCGTCTTTCTCATTCCATGTACATCGCGCACCAAACTGACGTTCTTCGCAGAGCATCCCCGGTACCCGCCTCCACTTCACCCGCATGCTCTGCGGTTTCGACGAGGAGCCGACGCGCCAGCAGCAGTCGGACCACCGCAAGGCGTCGGCGTCGTCGTCTTCGGCGCGGCGGGATCCGAGGCGGCGGAGCGCTGGAGGGGACCGGATGGGTCGTCATTGACATCGGGCCACGGGCTGCATGGCGCTTTCCTTTTTACCCTGCGACGGCCTCTGACGTATGACATGACACTCTTGACGCGGTTTGCGGGATTACGGAGTTGGGATTTTGATCTTGGAATTCGGGGGGGATTCTGTTAGGAGGGGATGGTATCTTTGCGGGAAATCAGCTTGCTCTGCCTTGACGTTTGTCTCGTGGACATTCTTGACGTGGCCGGGGGGGAACATCCCTCGGCTGTAGTGGACGAGGTTGGCCTCAAATCGAGGCACGTAAGGAAGAAGAGAAATAGCACGGCGTAAATGGAGTTACGGAGTCATCATCACGTCCAGCATCCTGAAATACACACTCTCTCTAGTCAGACAAAATGCAATGGGTCCACATCACGACTGAATACCAGCCAAAGGTTCTCAGTACGTGAAACGTCAATGTGAAAAAGGGATCGTATGTCGGTCTCCCGCTGGTATCCGCACCGGATCAGCCAGCTGACCTTGTAGAAGCTATGTAATTCTCTCTCTCTCTCTCCCCTCTGCCGTTCTCTAGGTAAGCTACGGTCAGGTCAGGTTTATCCCTACAAGTAGGTATACAACCCCAGACCTCTCTCTGGTCATCATAATTACACGAAATGGCAATCCCGTCTAGAAGAACAGGTTTGCCGTGGTTCCAATGTGCAATCGTCGAAGCTCCCCCCAGATGGAATTTTGAATCCAAAAGGGGGGCAGTAATAATAGTAAATGAAAACAAGAAAAAAGCACCGCCAACGCCGAGTAATGCAATGGTCTAGAGTAGTATCCAACTCGTCCCGTCCTGTATCTTCCCTCCTTGAGCTGTCCCAGGTCACACCGCATCTTTAGGCGTACCTGGCGCTCTGAGTCCTGTTCATCTCCCAACCTCCGTTCTGGTAGGGATCACCGCCATGATAAGGCGGAGGCGCGCCGGGCCGCGTAGCAGCCGGCGGCGGCGGGGGAATATTGGGATTACTCCACGCGCCCCCATAGCTGTTCCATCCGCCATTGTGCGCCATCGCCGGCACGGGCACGGGTTTGAGGCGCTTAGCCCTTTGCCGGCTCCTGCTCCG
The DNA here is from genome assembly GCF_030869225.1 of Colletotrichum abscissum. Lineage (NCBI taxonomy): Eukaryota > Fungi > Ascomycota > Sordariomycetes > Glomerellales > Glomerellaceae > Colletotrichum > Colletotrichum abscissum. The sequence continues at coordinate 32,360 of NW_026850501.1, forward strand.
CCGGCACGCGCCGCAGATGCAGCTAAACAACACAATGAGGACTAGGAGGCCGACGACGATGACGACGGGGATGAAGATGCCCTTGTTGTTCTGGATCCAGTCCATGATCTCGGTGCCGGCGTTGGCGCCCTGGCAGACGCCGTTGGAGCACTTGCCGCCGCCCGTGCACGACGTGCCGTCGAGGAAGTTTTGGTTCATCGTCACGCAGGCGCCGTTGCCGATGCTGGGGACGTTGCAGGAGATCATGCAGTCTGAGCTGCCGCTGTTGCATGAGGTAACCGAGGTGGAGTTGGTTCGCGATCCCCAGGCGGTCTTGCACTGCTGGTCACGAGAGGTGCACTGTCCAGAGGCGCAGGTGAGGCCCTCGCCAGAGTTACCGCAAGAATCACCGTCAGCCTTGTGCTCGTCGCTGGGACACGTTGATGATGAGCCGCTGCAGGTCTCCTGGGGGTCGCAAGAACCGGTGCTCGTTCTGCACACGGTACCGTTGGAAGCGAACTGGCACTGGCCGTTGCAACAGTCCTCGTTGGCGGGGTCGCAGACTGATCCGGTGGTGAACTTGCACGTCGTGGGGTTGCAGCACCTGTTGCTGCCGCAGCCAGAGGTTCCACCGCAGTCACAGTCCTCGCCAGACTCAACAATGCCGTTACCACATTGGCTTCCGGTGATGGTGTTGACATTTCGGTTGTTCGTCAAGCAAGACGACTTGACCTGGTTACGGAGAAGACCGGAGCAAATGTTACCGATACTGCAAGGAGAGAATGCTCTGATACCGGTGCCGGTCGACGGGTTCATAATGTAAGAACCACCCGCATTACAGGTGCTGGAGCTCAGGGGGCAGCACCGCTGCATGTCGGAATCGCCATTGCTGCAAGTGTCGGAAGTGCAGTCGTGTACGGCACCAAAGGTGTGGCCGACCTCGTGAGCGATAACCTGCCACTCACTTGGCGTCTGGATCACTACGTTGGCTGACGCGACCGTCTCATTGTTACTGCCGCTGCCTGATGTCTGGGCTCCATCGGTGCAGGCCTGTCCCAACCACGCCAGACCAACAGCGGAATCGGTGCCGCAGGTACTCAGGAGCGTCCAGAAGGCGTTGTCATCGTTGGACTTACCACGCCACGCCGAGAAGAGATTGAGACGATCGGTAATGGTGACGCTGTTACTGCATGCGACGTTCCACGGGGCGGTCGAGCTGGCCTGTCCAGGGCAGTTGGCGTCGCTGATTGTGAGATTCTGAATGCCGAGTGAGATGTTGAATGTGCTCTCGTACACCTCGGAAGCGGCGTTGATCACATCGATGATGTTCTGCCTGACAGCCTGCGTTGAGTTGAAGGCGGCGGTGTAAGTGCAGTCCGTAGCAACGCCGAGGAGGGCGATCTTGCGTGTCGTCGGGCATCCGTTGGTTTGTCCGATGGTGGAGACGAGGTTGACACCTGCGCCGTTGTTACCGGTGCTGCCGTCAATCTGCCTGCCGAAGATGTTGCGTCCGAAGAGAGAGTTTGATGGCACGGACTGCAGGGGTTCGGTATCCCGCGCGTCAAAGATCTTGTAGTCGGTGTTGAAGTCCAAGCTGTCCGAGTTGCATGAAGACCGGCCGAAAATTTCCCGCTTCTTCTTTAGATCCTCACGGTCGGTCCAGTATTCGATAATATCCGAGTCCCTCCAGACCACCATGTACTCGTCGGGATTCCGACCCTTGCCCGGAGCGTCGGGGTCCTCGCGGTGCTTGCGCGCATGGTAGTTGGTTCCGGTCTGGATTCGGTGGTGGTCGTCGTCGATGCGGAAAGCGCCCTCGAAAATGGGTTCCGCGCCGTCTCGGTGTACCGTGATTCGAGCCCATCCAGCATGCCTCCAGTCGTTGGGGCTTCCCTCGTGGCGTACGAATGCCTTTCCCCTGAATACCCGGTGCTCTAACCTGTCGACAGTTTCTGTGGTGTGGATCTTGCCGTCGTGGCCCATGTAATTCACTTGGAGATTGTTGTGGAGAATGTCATCGTTCGGTTCCAGCGCAAGGCGTATTTCCTGTTGCTTGTCGTGTAGAGAAAAAGTGAGATCGAAGTGCGAAAGGGCGTGGCAGTGTTGTGAAGGGGAGTGGAAAACGGCATCTTCGAGGATGGTGACATAACTCAGCGGGTTGCGCTGTGTCGAGTGTGCTGTTCGCCGTCGTCAGTAGGCCTCGCAGTACACCATCACTTTCCAAATACATACTATAAACATTCTGGGGAAGAGCCGCGAGGCCGGCAAAGGCGGCAGCTATGGTCCTGAAGGAAACCATGGTTTGTGGTGGTGTCCCCGCAAACGGGGTGAGGCTCAGAGAGGCCTCTCAGTTGTGGTGTTGCGTAAGCCTCTCGAATAGGGGAGATTGAGAGAGGAAGAGGGTCGGTTTGCGATCGTCTTAAACCACTGTTGTGCCCACGTCGCACCGCGTCGTCCCGGGTGGTTTCCAAAAAAGAGCAAATACACACACGAAGACGATGGGATGACGAACGAAAAAGGTAACCAGACGGACAGCAAAGTAATAAAACAAGAATGAACGAATGGAGAGTGGTGGACGGGGAAAAGAAGGTGGAAAGTCCGGGTGCTGGCGGCCGTTCGACGGGTGACGGAAGAGGAGAGAGCGCCAGTGCTCAGGAACTTGCGGATGTGGGATTCCTCGGGGGGCGTGTGGCACACTGCAGAGTGAGAGTGAGGGTGAGAGTCCACTGCAAAGTGCCAAAGAGTGTGCGAGTGTGAGATGAACGGTGGATTGCGCAACACGATCTCTTGGTACGGGGGCGTGGACCAACTGTATTGGAGCTCGGGAGGTGCTGTGGATTCCACAGACGGGCTGGGCGACGTCTTGGTAACTCTTGGCCTAGTGCTACTCGGCGACGCGGCAGTGGCAACGCCAATGTCCAAGTATCCTCGTGGGGGCTGGGACAATGCAAGCTGTGCAAAGTACCCGTAGCGTCCGTAGCGTCCCTGGCAACCAACCCGGTTTTTGTGTCTGTATGTACGGAGTACCCGTACAGTGGTTTCTCTCGGTTTGTCGTGCTGAGTACGATGCGAGAGAGAGAGAGAGAATGGAAATAAACGACAGTCCCAAAAGGGGTGGTTGGGTCGGGTGAGTGAGAATCAAGGTTGCGGGATGGGTTCAGTTGTGGCTCTGCACACTCTTTTCTCTCCTCTCTAGACTCCTGACTGGCTGGTGGTGTACCCTTCTCCAGGACCGGGGGAGGAGGAGAAGAAGAAGCCTACTGCGTAGGTACTGTACGTAGTACGCAGTGAAAGGATGTCAGGATGGAGAACGGTTCGGATTTTGTGTCCCTGTTTCACTGTTAGTTGCTGACAACCTTTTGGCAACGGAAGCCGCAAATGCCAATTAATTCTGCGACCCGGTCGATCCCCCATCGACCCCGAGCCCATGGACGCCAACACGGGCGCTACGCTGGACGCTGCGCTTGCTTCGCTCGCTCTCGTGATCCATCCCAGGCACTTGGGCTAGCTTGTCACTGACACCAACACCCCGGATAGGAATTAAACGAGAGGAAAATGGGCCACGAAAGGAAAAAAAAGAAGAAAGGCCGAAGAACCCGCCGCCCGTAGCCTGATTCCGGTCCGGCCAGAAAAAACCACTGACGCAGAAGCCGGCATCGGGGCTTCTGTATACTTCGTAATGTTTGCGCTATAGTTCATCTCATGGCGCTGACCGACATATGCACGCAATGATTCAGGCTCATGCAAATATAGGAAGACTGCAAGAAAGGAAAAAAAAAAAAAAGCTTCGTTCCAACATACCTCTTCGATGCCGACACCAAGTGGGATGCGGGTGCGTGCGTTGCGTTGCGTTCGTAGGCTGTAGCGAGAGGGGAATCCCGGCGTCAAAGGCCAAGATGCTCCTTTCCCGGGGATCTGACACTGTCCTCGTCTGAGCTGAGGCACGAGGAGACCTAGGAGGGCCGTTGGAGTCCAAGTCCCGCGAATACCTGCTCCAACTCCCGTGAATGTAGAGGGGGCCGATGGCCTAGCAAGGCAATGGAGCCGATGAATGGAGGGGGGAAGGACTGGACGTGATGGGATGAGATGGCAGCCCTGGGAAAGACGTATCGGGCTGAGCAATTGGCAGCGTGTCAGCGGTTTCTCTGAGGATTCTCCTGCACATGCACATTCAATGAGTGGTGGTGTGTTGGGTTTCCCTTCCCTCGACAGAGGGGAATCCCTACTTTACACAGAGCTGTGTAATCGTGGGCTATTCTTAGCCGTGCTGTTATAGACAGAATACGTACCTTTTTCCGACGTTGGTGGTGGTTTTTCCCTTCCAGATTCCCCAAAGGCCCAAACCCTTGGCTCAAAGTTGCGACCTTTTTCCCGTTGTGTGTTTCAGAGCCCGATGGAATGGCACGCTGGGCCAGGTAGACTGCAAAATAGGGCGCTTTCTCGGCCAATGGCAACTGCCTCACCCTTTGGAAAGGGTTTCGTCGAGAAATGATGCTGGCAATAGCAACCCGAGTGAGGGGGTTCCTTCAAGCCTTTATTCAAGTTTGACGTTTTGACGGGGAGCTTAGGAGAAATGTCGAGATCTCTATTGTGTATAGCCTCAAGGACAAAACGCACAATCTGGTCTGATCCGTCCAGTGGTGCATGCATCCACGATGATTTAAGTATTTTTCTTCTATTCTCCCCGAAATCTTGGAATGTTCTCCGATTCTTTGACGGAATGGAATCTGTGGATCATTCAATTGCGCCGAGATACCACTATCATGCTCATCACTTTTTCTTGGCTCCCTTCTCTGCCACTCTTTACCCAACGGTAAACGCTTTCCCATCTGGCGAGATGGGCCATTTCCTTCAACCTCCCCCCCGCCCGCGCGCGTCGGATGGGACGGTCTTGGTGCTTGGGTTGTGTCCTACTTGCTTGTTGTTCTGCTACTACCAGTCCTGTGTCCCCATTCACCACCGAAAAAACGAGTAAGCTTATTGAAGCTTACGTCTCCCTTTCCCCCCTCTCTATACACTGGGTCCCTGACTTTCGGGAGGCTGAGCAGGGCTTGGCTTAGAGTTCTCTGACGGGGCCAACTCTGTCTCTGGGCCCGGGGACTGCGTGGTTCGGGACCGCTAAACCTAATTGGTCTCTCTTTTTCCTGATGTCACTCATCCTTCACTTGGAAGTTTCATTTTGCTGCTTCTTCTTCACAAAGTATCAGCAAGAGAACGCTTCTAATACACCTAGGCACGCACCCGAGACAGCTTGGTTCGGTACGAGTTGCCAGGCAGCTCCAATTTCCAGGGTCTCAAGCGAAGTAGTATTGGAAGTTACACAGTCAGAAGAAACCCCAGAGTTGAGTAAACCTCCCGCGTACAGGGACGGCATGGGAATGGATGACAGAGTTCAGAAACTCAATACTCCCCCCTCCCCGCTATCGACCGAACCAATCATCCATCCTCATCTTACACCTTGGCTTTCCACCAGGGAAAAACATCAGACGGCCTAGATTTCTAGAGCAACCATTGGCATCAACACCGCCTTTCCCTAATGTCCATCTCTCTACACAGCCCGCGCTGGTCAGTCAGTCAGTCAGTCAGTCGAAAGGGTCGGATTTAAGACTCTGATCCTCCGCCGATGCCGTGCAGTACCGCCGCACTCACGCAGCGTGAAAAAAAAAAACAAGCACATCCAACTACTTACACTAGCACAACTTACATCTCGGCGCCCCCCCCCCCCCCCTCATGAGGATTGCGCGTCAGACCCCATCCTGTGGTGGCTTTGCTTTCTGCATGCGCAAGAAAAAAGCCAAACGAAACAAAACAAGTTCTTCTCTCGACCAACCATTTCGGTTCTGAACCCTTTTGCCTGCTGAATAATTGATAAACATTACCAAAAGTCGGTGGAGATGGATAGTGCCCTTTCACAAGTGATCCGAACTGGATCTCTCACCTTACCTTGCCTTATCCAAGGAGGCCTCCTCCATGTTATGTTCCCTGTCTTCCGAGAGAATCCAACCTTTTTTTTTCCTCCACACGCATCAGGGTATCAAATTACCTCCGAGCAGTTCACGGCACCTGAGGCCGCCGCATCTTTGGACGCCAAGTCCACGGGGGGGGGGGGGACGTCTCGCCTGCTAGGACTCCTCGGGAGTCTAGCCTTGATTTCTTGGCCCGAACAGGTCGATCGTGGATCTTGGGTTTCCGTCTCCGTCTGATCGTCATCTGATACTTTCTTGGACAGTATGTAGAAGCCAGAACGATGGGGAGTGACGGAAGCTGCCTTCTTCCGGAGTACTCCATCATGATCCATGACCACTACTCCGTGCCACGTGAATTGTAATTACAGGTACGCTGCCATGTAGGAAAGAGTTGATGTTGGAGCCAGGGTATATCGTGATTTCTTGACTACTGCTATAGTTTCACTTACACAGTTACTCACGTGATCATTGTCCAGTTGGACAACCTTCGTCTCAGAGAGGGCCCCGAGGGATTCCGTTCGGTGTACGGAGTAAGAGTACACCTAACACTGCTTTCTACTTACATTACAGTAGGGTGTCAAAAGTTCGTGTACACCCTCCCAGTGCGTCACCTATAGCCCACTAACTACGTCTCTTTATTACTATAAATATCTTTCTAACTTAGGTATAAATAATATAATTTAAAAATTTAATAAAGTACTTTAGTATATAAAGTATATAAAACTATTTTTTATATATTTTAAAATACGTTATATTAGTACTTTATATTATAATATAAAAGTAGAGTATAGGATAAAAAAGAATTTACTAAGGTATATAGTGCTATTCGTACTTAAAAGGCCCTATAATCCACTATAATAAATATCTCTTAAAATCTATTTTTTAAAAGATTTATTTAACGCTTTAATAATTAAGAAAAGCAAAGTGTAACTTATATATATACTAATATAATAGCTAATTAGTTATATAGTAATTTTTAGTTTCTTTTTCCTATTATATTTAACCTTTTATCCGCTGTTGAAAAGTAGTACTTTTGCGGGATACTGTGCGCTGCACACGAACTTTTGACACCCCACTGTACTTCCATTACTCCCACAGCCACGTGTCTTGCCAAACCTAAGCACCTAGCGGCAGAAGACTAATCGAAAACACAAAATTAACGGTACGGCGGAGTCCCCATTCTCCACTCGGATATAAGAGATACCTTTGATGACATGCCAAGTCCAACCAGTACCGCGTAGACCCTCCAGCCAAGAGGCTACGGATTAGGGAAGGATGGACACAGCAAGGCGCTGTTCGGTCCTGAGAACAATGATGACGACGACATCGGGTTTGCCTCCAATCCGTCATCCAAGCCATCCCGTACATGCACCCACCAACTTCAACCTACACACACCCTTCGTGAATGGGAGAAACGAGCTGGCGACGCACGAGGTTGAGGCTATGCTTCCAAGGCACGTTACGGGGAAGCGCCGGTGCCTGTCCCGCCAGATTCTCCCGTAGAGACCGAGCCTTTCCTCTCCGCCTACTCCTGCCTCCTGGTTCACCAAAGGAAACCAGCAGGCAGACACCATCTTCCGTCTGCAATTACATCTCGGCCCGGTTCTGCACAGAACGGTGAATGCAGAAACACACTTCACTTCCCAACCCCCCATCACACAAGAACCCAACCTACAGATGTCGCATGCATAGCAAAACCCGCAAAAACGACATCGTTCCGTCCTGCGAGGCCGCGAGGCCCGCGAATGGTGCCGTTTTAGCGTCACGCATCTCCCGCTGGCCGTGCTCTCTCTCTGTCTCTCCCTCTCCTCATCTTGCCTCCGGCCTCGAAACCCACCACCAACTAGCGCGCCCGGGCTTTTTCTCCCTCCGGGGGCGGGCGGAGCGCCGAGTCTACTTGTAGAGAGGGGCATCCGAGTGTCAGCAAGCTGCAGATACACACGGACGGACGGACCCGTCTCTGTTCCTTTCTTTCTACTCCCGGGTTCTCAGTGACTCAAGCTGACCCGTTGATCGGTGGGAACCATGTATCAAGTTCCAGAATGGGTTTGCCCACTCGTCATCAAGATATCAAGCTGAGTCCGATATCATGCCGGGCTTGTGAGGCATGTGGCGTGGCACGCGATGAATAGGCAGTGTATGTTTCCATGTTTTTTTCCTCTTTGGCATTTGGACTCGAAAGTATTTCAAAATATGGTTCGCTATATGGCAAAAAACAAGAAGCAACAACCCTAGAAAAGCTATTCATGGGGGTTTCCAGGCGGGACGGTACATCAAACCGATCGGTTCGTACCTATATCCATCCTCCTCTGTTCATATGGTATCACTCACGTCTCTCCTGTCTCTCCCTCACTCTCCTACCATCGGCGTCCTGCATTTACTTCTTTCTCTTTTCCTCGTGGACAATGTTGATAATCTTTTCAACAATGGAAGGATCCGAAAGCTATTGTTTGCATTAGCACACTTGTATGCATAAAGAGGTGTTTTCAAACTTACAGTCGTAACATCACCAAGCTGATCCTCCTCACCAGCCAAGATCTTGCGGAGAATTCTGCGCATAATCTTGCCGGAGCGGGTCTTGGGCAGATCGGGCACGATGTGAACGGCCTTTGGTGCGGCAAACGGTCCGATGCTCTTGCGCACCTGCATGATGAACTCCTTGCGCAGCGCGTCCGAGGCCTCGTTGCCGTCCTTGAGGGCGACGAAGGCGTTGACGGCCTGGCCGGTGAGCTCGTCCGCGACGCCGACGACGGCGGCCTCGGCGATGGAGTGGTGCTCGATGAGCGCGGCCTCGATCTCGGCGGTCGACAGGCGGTGGCCAGAGACGTTGACGACGTCGTCGACGCGGCCGCGGATCCAGTAGAAGCCCTCGTGGTCACGGCCGGCACCGTCACCGGTGAACTAGAGTCATTGTCAGCCAGTGTACAACATTGTCAAATAGTAGGCGAGACTCACGTAGTAGCCTGGGTAAACATTCAGGTACGTGTCCATGTAGCGTTTGTGAGCGCCCCAGACGGTGCGGGCCATACTGGGCCATGCCTGCTTGAAGGCCAACACACCCTCGACATCGTTGCCGTGAATCTCTTCGCCGGAAACGGGGTCGATGATGGAGGGCTCGATGCCGAAGAAGGGCAATGAAGCACTGCCGGGCTTGGTCGGCGTGACACCGGCCAGGGGAGTGATGACGTTGGAGCCCGTCTCGGTCTGCCAGTACGTCTACAATTGTGTTAGTCCTGTCATATCCTCGCGTCAATACCAGCTTCACTTACGTCTACAATGTGGGCCTCCTCCTTGCCGACAACCTCAAAGTACCACTTCCAGACCTCGGCGGCGATGGGCTCACCGACGGAGCCGAGCACTCTGAGGTGCTTCATGTCGCCCTTGACATGCTGGTCACCGGCCCGCTTGAGTAACCGCAGAGCGGTAGGGGCGACGTAGAACTGGGTGACTTGGTGGTTCGCGATGATATCCCAATATCTCGAGAAGTTGGGGTAGGCGGGTGTGCCCTCGAAGACGACGGTGCTCACACCGAGCAGCAGAGGGGCGTATACGACGTAGGTGTGTCCGGTAATCCAACCGACATCACCACCGCAGAAGTAACGGTCGCCATCGTGGATGTCAAAGACGTACTTGCCCGTGGCGGCGGCACCGACGAGGTAGCCACCAGTAGTGTGCATAACACCCTTGGGCTTACCGGTGGAACCGGAGGTGTAGAGAAGGAAAAGGGGATCCTCGGAGTTGACCCGCTCAGGGGGGAAGTAAGAAGGCCACTTCTCAACCTCTTCGTGCCACCACCAGTCACGGCCCTTTGTCATGGGCACATCGGCGCCGGTGCGCTTGTAGACGAGGACGTGGGACACATCGGGGCACTGCTTCAAGGCATCATCGACAATCTTCTTCGTGCCGATCAACTTGCCGCCACGCTTACCCTCATCAGTGGTGATGACGACCTTTGAGTTGCCGTCAATGACACGATCACGGAGAGAATCGGCGGAGAAACCGGCAAAGACGACGGAGTGGACGGCGCCGATACGGACGCAAGCGAGGAGAGCAATGATGGCCTCGGGAATCATGGGCAGGTAGATGGCAACGGTGTCTCCCTTGCGCACGCCCATCTGCTTCAGAACCCAGGCGGTGCGTGAGACCTCGCGGAGCAGCTCGCCATAGGTGACATTGCGGCCTTCGCCAGGCTCGTCGGCCTCGTAGATGATGGCAACGCGGTTGGGGTCCTTGAAGGCGTGACGGTCGACACAGTTGTAGCAGGCGTTGAGCTGGCCCTCAACAAACCAAGCGCTATCACCACCGGCCAGGGAACCGGAGTAGACGGTCTGGAAATCGCTGAACCAAGACAGGAGCTCGCGGGCTTTGGTGCCCCAGAAGGCCTTTGGGTCGGTGATGGATTCCTTGTACAACTTTTGGTAGTCCTCGAGGCCTGCAGCAGGGGAGAGGAAGGGGGAGCTCCGGTCAGCCAATGAAGAGGGGAGGAATTGGGGTAAAGAGGGGAAGATGGCTTACTGCTCAAGTGGGGCTTGCTGGGGTGCTCTGCGGGAAGGAGACAGAATTGTTAGCCCAAAATGTCCAATCAGTAGCTCCGAATTGCGCTGCCCCTCCTTCTTTCTCCCATGGAAAGTACAAAGTACTTGATGGGGATCCATAGGGTTGACCACAGTAACCACAACCCCCTGCAGCCACCATGGGCAATCTCCAGTGCCCCTCACGCGACTTTCGGACGGCAACAGGCCATGGAACTGGGTCTGACTCTTGGGTGTCTGGGTCTGGAATCTGGCTTCTGCAAATCGGCGGCGCACTTACTGTCAAGCATCTTTTGGGGGGGATCTGTTGGGATTCAAAATTAGCCATGGTGATTCTCCCAACAAGCATGCAAATAAAACCATTTGGTCGAAGCGAGAGCAGTCAGGCTTTGCGTTGCGCTCGCCCAGAGAACCGTGTAAATGCGGTTGAAGGGGTGAGGACGCAGACGCAGACGTTCGGTGCTGTTTGGCGCGAGGGACCAAAAGTAGACCAGAAATGGAGCTAGGAAATTGGGGTTCTGTTCGGGCTTACGGAAGGTATCAACGAGGTGGGCCTCGGCGACCACGGGGGCCTTTTGTGGCTCTGCGGCATCGGTCATTGTGGCGGCGGGGTGGTTGTGTGTGTGTGTGCTGCGTGCGTGCGTTTGTGTGTATTGTGTGCTGTTTATGAAGCGATGCGGGGTACTTTGTGCAGGCTTGTAGAGGTTCTGTCGAGCTTCGAGAGATCCGCTGGCGCTGCTAAGCTGTGAGAATCGTGCGACAATCGTCCGTCTTTGCCGTCCTCGTCGTAAGAGAAGCAGTCCTGCTCGTGCAGTAAGGATGGGAGATCGCGCGCAAGCTGGGGTCGGAACTGGCGCAACTCTCCACAAGTCAAGCGTCGAGTCGCGTGTTGTCCTAGATAGGCGTTGCTGCAAAGCGGGTAGCGGCAGCAGAGAAAACAAGTCGACGTCCCAATGGGTGGTTCCCTTGAATCCTGTCCTCGTTGTGTTTGCTTTATGCGTACGTAACTGAGAGGGGAGATGTCCTAGAAATGTAGGAGTAATCGGAGATGGGTTGTGGAAGTGAAGAGAAGAGGAGGAGTAGGAGGAATTGGGAAAGACGAAGAGGATGTGAGTCGTAATTAAGAAGACCAGCTCTCCAGGTGGCCGAGCCGCGAATTGGACGGGGGATAGGATTGCTTTTAATGGACGAATGGGGAATTGGGACTTGTACTGGGAACGTCTGGTAAACGTGGACTCCCACTCCGGGCACGTCGACCGACAACTTGAGCCGGAGGCGCTGTTCGGGACCTGGGACGGTGCACCGCGTCAAGCTTGAGAGCTAAAAGGAAGCTTCCTTGTAACGACACTAGCCACTCACTCACTCACTCACTCACTCCTCAGTACCGTACTCCGTACCTTGCCTTACCTTACACATACATACCCGTACATACATAGCTTCAGTCGCCAGTCACTACTCAAGTCTCACAGTACTTAAGTCACACTCATACAGCATCTCCGTCAGCCCAAGGTCCCAGATTTGGGCATTGTGCGGCGTGTCAGTGAATACAGCCAGGTCTCCATCTACAAGGAGCCCCATCCACGGTACGGAGCACATTCACGGATCATGGCACACTACAGCGCAGGCCGATGATGTTATGGAGAAAAGGGACAAGCCATGCGGAAAGGGAAACTCCTTCAGCCCATCCCTTGCCCTCCATTGGTCATCATTTGCCATGGCACCCCGCAATCCCGTCCGCTTCCTGTAGCCTGTAGGCGGGCTGTGGCTGGTCCATCTCCGTACTCTGTACCGCTGTACCGTTACCGCTTGGCCGGGGGTTGAGCTGTGTCTTGCCTTTCCTTTGCCCCGAACCACCTGCGAACCCTCCCCTTCCCTGCAACCCCTCGCGTCCAACCCAGCTCCCAACACCGCGCAGACCTGCATCGTCCAGTCAAAGACGAGACGAATGTATCTTTTGACCCTTCTCCCCAGAGCCCAAGGACGCCAAGCTACCCGTCTCCAAACTCGCCAAAGGAGCCCGCCAGCCCGCCTGCCGTCCGCGCCTGGATGCTCCTGGGCCCGTCGGTTGGTCTTGGTCTGGGGGAGGGGAAGGATTTCTGCGCTAATGAGAGACAAAAAAGACACAATTGGACCTCGCAACTGTGCCTTGCAAGTACTTTACCAAGTATCCGTAGCTCATCTGAATGCGACGAACTCTGTCCGCCTACCGATTAGATTCTCCCGTCGACCGGCCGAGCAAATTGAGCGCCCAATGACCCTGGCCCTGCTCGTGATCCATGGTAGCCTGTTATTGGGATGACGGTGACGACGTCCAAGAGCCTTCTCATAGTCTTGCGCTCATGTATACAAGTGACGATCCATTCGTTTTCACACCATCAGCGCTAGGGAGCCTGTCTTAAAACGGGGGCATCGCGTGTCAATCAGTGTCGGTACTGAAGTTGTCTCCTGCTCGTGCTCGTAAATAGCCTGTATGGATACCCTGACCGCCTAAAGTCGGCCCTATGATATATATTCATCGATTTACCATTGACCATGTCACTTCATCGAAGCAGGAGATATTATGAGCCACCGTCTCGGTGGAGCTTTCTTCTTGCACCGCGGCTGTGAGTGTCGACATCTCATGGTCTTCTGTCTCGGTTTGTAGCCTGTCTTTTCGTGTCCTGGCCTGAACTCGCCGAGAATGCGCCAGTGGGATAAGTGGCGCCCATCACCCGACTTCTTCGTCCATCATCACCTTGGTTGCTTGAGTGGCCGAACCAGACCGAGGACAACCGGAAGCTCCAAGAATTTGTCAATGCGGTAGACTGGTCTCCCGACGCTTTGCTGTCAAATCATTTTGGCGTCAAGCGAACGAGGCACCAAAGCTTGCCCCTCACCTGCCCAGCGTTCCCCGCACTCTTCTTCCCCAGCGGCGTCGAGTTTGCGCCTCATAGGTCTCCTACCTCCTAGGCTGACCGCATTGCGCCGCTATTCAGGAAGCCATGCGGCTGTCGCCCAGCCAAGTGTACGCCAGCCGAGGACGATGGATGCTGATCACGGCGCGCGACCCTTGAGTGCCGTGGTGTTCCGGCCTCCGTGATTGGCCACGACCCCAACGATGACATATTGATGATTGTGTCCTTTGGCTTGGCTCCCGCGACTTCTTGACGACCTTGCAACGACCATATCAACCCAGGTCCTCTCAAAGGCAGTGATGTTGTGCTTCAAACAAATGTATGCCGCTTGTATCGGAGCATCCAACGGGAGGTAACTTCAACAAAGTCGAGAATCGAACGGTCCCAGGGCTCCGCAGGCCCCGCTGTTCCTCGTAGGCATTTCGGGGTCTGGCATTGGGTCGGGATTCAACAAAGTCTCGCAGATTCCGGGGTCGTAATCCACCACACCTGCAGTCGCAATTTGTAACTGTCTTCTTTCTCCTTGCAGATTGTGGGTAATTTCTCAGGCTGCGCACTCGCGCTTGTTGCCGATTGTCCTTTGGAAGAGAAAAAATGCTCCCGAACCCACTGTGATGACTGTCGATGATTGCAGTCCTATCATGCGGCATCTCCGACGTCGGCTGCGGTCCACAGAATAACCTACGGAGGCTGCCAAAGTACTCCGTACGTAGTACATTGGTACGAATAGTAGCATCCACTGGGTGATCTGTTCTCCATGATACTAGAGTTGCATCGGAGCTATCATGGCCGCCGTCGAGGCCGCCGCCAGTTGGGGGAACCAAGTATCCTCCATCTGAAGTTGCAGGCAGCATGAGGAGGTTGGTTGTCGTATTGCTGCAGCATGGCATGGGCCTGTAGGCAAATGGAGGGGCACATCTGTACTAGCACCCTGCAGGCAGAAGAAAACCATTGATAGAAATTGCTGGTGTAGCGAGTGGTGGTGTGCGTGTGTGGTTGGAGGGGTTAAACGGAAGTCCCGCTCGTGCTTGCGCAGGTTCAAGAGAGGAAAAGAGACGCCCATGGATTGCTTGTAGTTGGATCTGATGTAACACACAACAGGCAGGTGCTGTGTGCTGCCTGTCTTACCTAAGGCACCTGCATCATGTTTTTGTGTACCTGACGCCTGGCGCTGTCTTCTGGAAAAGTGGCTTGCCTCATATCAAGAGCCCTTTCCTCCAAAGAGGATACAAAAATACTGGTTCCTGTCGACTCTGTGAACATGATCGAATTGAAGAGATTCACGTTCCAGCTAGCAAATTTTGTCCAGCACCAAACGTGGCATGATGGCCTTCTGCAGTTAAACACCTCGCCTCCGCGTTTTCCCCCTCAGAACCCTTTCACCCAACCCTGGACTCCCCAGACAGCTCACTGACTTCCCGCATTTTACCCCGTGGGCACCCGGATATCCCATGTCCACCAGTCGAAGTACCTCAGTGAAGTATCGATACACTGGGGCAAGTGCGCGCCCGTGCTTGTGATGCGCTGTTTTAGTCGTGCTGCGTGCTGCCATTCCAGAAGGCCGGGTCCCTTGCCCGTCCTCACATTTACCCCCCCTGCTCCGTTGTTCTTACGCAGTACAGTACTATGCAGCATGTGTGAGACTGATTCCGACCTAACCTTTCCTTGCTCATCCGGGTCAGTCCACCTCCCGCCGTCTCATAGGATGGACGAATGGAAGTAGTCTTGGCATACCCGACACCCGCGGGGGAAGGCTTGGGCAAAACGCCGTCCCGCCGTCGTTGCCGCCGCATCTGTAATTTGTGGCCCGGGAAGGAGGGCTGGAGGGGTCTTCCTTCTTTACGGGAAACCCGGGCGAAGGATCCTCTCACATCTAAACGATTTGTGTGGAGAAACACAGGGTACTGATTACCTGTCCGTGTCAAAGAGCGAAAAAAAAAATAGTGTTGCTTCAACCTTTGGTCGGGGTTTATTCTGGAAATCGGAGATACTCTCAAACGGGCCATTTAGGATAAATCACCGCGTCCTCCGAGCCTCGTGCGGCAGAATATGGATCTCTGGCATCTCCATATAAGCATGTGGGAATTTTGCCCTTTCTGTTGGGGAACTCCTGATGACAGATTGTTGAGTGCAAGCAAAAAAAGAAGAGGAGCCGTCCTAGCCGCTTGCGTGGTGACCTATCAGATTTACGCAATAGGTTCACTTGCATCTTGCGTGAGGCAGCATCGTCGCCTAAGCACCCAAGATACAGAAACTGACATTCTATCCTCGGTACCCTGGTCGGTCATCCTGACTGGAAGTATGGGCCCTGCCGTGAGGCTTTGCCGATCGATCATAAGTTACCACATGCATGCACTGCGGCTCCGAATGCTCTTGGAGGCATTGGACGCTCGACTTACACTCATAAACATCCAATCGGACTGATGGCGAAACACATGAGAGACCCAGCTGGTTGGGAACCGCGAAGTGGACTTGTTTGCATTTTGGCACTGGCCTGGCGTGCCCGATAGTAGTAGAAGAAGTATGTGCCCCCGACATATGCCGCCTTGAACCCCTAAACGCCTCCTTTTGTATTATCCATTTTGCTCACAGCTCCATGCTCATCAAGTACATCTCCATGATCCTCATGAACTTGGCTACAAACGCTTCCAGGTGGAAGATGACCTTCGTGCCCATCCTGATCCGGTGCTCGTAGAATGCCGACCACTTGATCACCTCCGCCTTCAGGGCATCGTCGATCAACGCAATGAGCTTGAAGGTGAGCGTCTTGAGAATCGTGGTTGGCGGGATGCAGTGCGTGAGAAGGTCGTATAGCTTTGCTCGCACTTGGAGAATCCGTGCCGGCGTGTGCTCATCGACAATCTCCCTCGCTATTTGGCTGATGAGTGCCTCCCAGTCTGGCGGCGGGATTGGTGTGCTATCCGTGACTTTCTCACTGTTGGCTTGTTAGTTTTTGATCCTGCAAATGCCGTGCAAAGGTGTCCTACTTTTGTGCGTGGACAGCCTCGTACATGAGCAGAGCTCGTCGCAGATTCCTGCCACTCTCCTGCGCGATCCTCATATGCAAGCCCTTCACCATGGGCCAGTTCTCCTTCTTCGCTGACACTGCCAGGACCTCACAAATTTGCTCGTGGGTTGGTGCAGCTACTCGGACCAGCAGTGTTCTCGATCGGATGGGGGCGATGATGTTTGCCGTCGAATTCGCTAGGAGGATCAATCGTAGGTTAGGAGAGTACTTCTCCATCGTGCGACGCAGCGCAGCCTGCGCATCTCTGGTAAGGTGGTCTGCCTCATTGATGACCACGACCTTGAATCTTTGCTTTGCCGACTGGTCGACCTGTTGTGTCTGTGCCACCTCCTTCAGCAGATCCTGAACGACAACTCTGTCGTAGTTTCCGACGTCTGACGGGGTGATCTCGAGGTGGTAGTTTGACGCGACAATGTTGAATTCGAGCTTGCGGTTACTCGACGTCTGGAAAACACGCGCATCGATCTTGATCTTCTCTACACCGGGTCCGTACAGCTCCTTCAGTGTGGCAACGATGCGTGTCTTCTTTCCAGCGCCGGACGGACCGTATACCAACAAATGGGGGAAATCTCCGCTCTGAGCCTGTGAAATGTGTGAGCAGCTGCCTGGGAGAGAGCAGATTTGTAGCTTCCTACCAGAGAGCCAAGACGGTCTGAAAGCTCCTGATGGTATGTCAGAGCATCTAGTGACCTTGGTCTATGTTTATCGACAATAAGCGCCATTTTGGTTGCTGTGATGTGGAAAACGCCGTGTAGAAGACCTGAAGTTGGCTGGCGGAGCGGGCTGCAGAGCGTGGGACTTTCTGGTGATGCGCTCTGAAAGAAGACGCGTTCGCGTTAAGTGGGAAATATCGAGGCGTGGCTGGTGGCATAGGCCCGTGCCCTCAAGCCACACATGACAGCTTTGAGGCATACACCATTACTTGGCGCATAGTAACGACCCTCGAATTCATCCGACTCTATAAAAACCTATGCGTGCAAAAAACATTTTTCAATGATAATCCCACGGTAGACTAATGATGGGTGTGAAAGGTATTTCCTTTATTTGTACAGTCGCAGTGACACCTCCCCATCTGGTAAGGTCATCTATAGTACAGCCACTCCATGAACTTGAGATTGCGCTGAGCCTATCTCAAAGTTAAGAGCGGTAAATGTTACAATCATTTTCATCCAAAACTCTAGGGCGCTGCAGACGGCGTAGTGGTAGACGCCGCGCTGGTGGGCTTGCTCGTTGCCTCAGCCAGCAAGTCTTCAGGCGCAATCGCCTTTCTTGGTCTCTTCAGATCCTCCAACGTAACACCGTTCTCAAGTTTCGTAATACCAACAACAGGAGCCGCTCCCTTGTGTACAAACTCCCATTGACCTAGCATTAAGTCAGTCTTGGCTGTGCTTCACGCAATTGGGAATGTACTCACCGGGCAACTTGTTACCCGCCAGACGGAAGGCATCCTTCGCAACAGCCTCGTGAAGCATTCCTCTGATCTCGAAAACGATCTGATTGACAGCAACACGCGCCGCCCAATGATCGAAAGAACCCTTTCCCTTACCCATACGCATCTAGTCCGGGAATCAGCACTTGACTATCGCCCATAATTCCTCAACATCTGCCTTACCTCGTTACCAGACACATAGACACCAACGTTGCAGCACACTCTCTTGTACAGTCGGTACTTTTGACCACGTAATCTCATCTTAATCGTATCTTCAGCGTTCTTGAGCTGCTTGGCGCTGATTCTTCGGTGGTGATCCTTCATTCGGAGACCGTAGTCGCCCCAGATGACAGTCGTGCCCTTGGTCGATCCTCCCGTAGCCACGCGAGGACGTCCTTTCATCATCTTCTTCGTTCGGTCGATCGAGGGTTCGAGCCATGTGCCCTGCGATGCAGGTGTCGTGGAAAACGGGCGGACATCGCGGAGGATCTGGGATGCGACCAGCGGCTTCGTCAATTGAGGTCGGATCGCGGCCCTAAGAGGACTGACTGTCGGCGTCGTAGATATTCTGAGGCCTTGGAAGGCGCTGAGAAGCGCCGTAGGAGCGGTGGGCCTCATGTTTGCGACTTGCCGATGAACGTCGTTGATGATGCGATCTCCAAAAAAATGTCCCTAGCTTCACGAGAGCTTAGGTGTGGCTTGGATGGCCTGAGATGTTGGGCGATAATTTTGCTGAGGCTTTGCCTGGAGCTGCTGCGCCACATGCACTCTAAAGTGAGCTGACCGGGGTCACGGACCTCGCGTCACTTTCGCGTAGCAACTGGAAATCCATTACGTGCACGCTTCCCGACTTGACGCCAGGCACGGCGACCTCGATTGGTCTTTTCGTCTATCAACCTCCAACTTCCCTCCAGGCAACCGCAGGCCAACTTTCGATATAAACTTGTCGCTGCTTTCAACAATCACTCAACAGAAGACAGGTGACTGTACAAAACGCAATGCCTGATATCAGGTCATTCTTTGGGCCGAAGGGAGGCGGGCCCCCGAAGCCACTGCCAAAAAAGGTCGAGGAGCCCCCAAAGGCCCGAAGGGGCAGGAAAGTCATCGAGGACAGCGACGATGATGCCGACCCTACTCCTGCGCCGTTAGTCGATTCCGAAACCCTGCAGTTGAAGACCAAGCTAACTCGTCCTAGAAAACCGGCAGCGAAAGCTGCTGTCAGGAAGAAGGCTAAGTACGCGAACTATATTGCCCTCTTCGTCGATTGCTTCTAATTCTGTAGCAGAGACGAGGCTGCTAAGGGAACCGAGACCACAGCCAGCGATTACTTTGCATCATCCAAATCTTCCAAGGCGGCTAAGCCTGCACCCGCCGCAAAGCCAGACCAAGCAACTAAAGTCAAGACCGAAGTCGAGATCAGGACCAGCCCACGCAACAAGAAGACTACTGCGAAACCTGTAGAAGTAACGCCCAAGAAGCGCGCCGCCAGGACATACACCAAGATCGAGTCCGACGACGATGCCGATGCTTACAAAGACGAAGATGACGAGGATGACGATGACATCTTTGCTGCTGATGTGAAGGGCCGCAACAAGCGAAAGACCGACGACTATGCGGAGGACGAGAGCGACGAGGATATTCAACCAAAACCGAAGCGTGTAGCCTCGCGGAGTGCCGCCAATGGCACCCCAAGCAAGAGCACAAGGGCAGCAGCTGGCACAAAGAGGCGCAAGACTCCTGACGAGGACGAGGAGGAAGAGGAGGAAGAGCAGCCGCCAAAAAAGAAGGCGCCCGCTAAGCCACGCGCTCCCAGGGCTAAAAAGGCAGACGAACCTGAAGATTCGGCTTATCAGTCGATCCTCGACAACATCCCCACTGTCCGCCCTCCGACACCTCCACCCCAGGACCCAAATGCCCCAAAGTTTGACTGGAGGAAGAATGCCGGTGGTGGAGGAAACAGCGCGGCTGTGCCTGCTAATGCAGGTGCCGCGGAACTGCCCGATGGCGAGGATGAATGTCTCTCTGGATTGACATTCGTCTTCACCGGTGTTCTTCAAACCATCGGCCGTGAGGAAGGTCAGGCGTTGGTCAAGAAGTACGGTGGCAAAATTACTGGAGCACCAAGTAGCAAGACCAGCTATGTCGTCCTGGGAGACGATGCAGGACCCAGTAAGCTGAAGAAGATCAGGGACATGAACATCAAAACCATCAACGAGGAGGGCCTGTTCGAACTCATCAGGAAATTGCCTGCCTATGGCGGCTCCGGCAAGGGTGCGGAGAAGGCGCGCGAGAAGAAGAAGAAAGACGAGGAGGCTATCAAGATCCAGGCAATGGAGATGGAGCGAGAAGAGAAGGCCCGGAAGGCTGCAGCAGAGAAGGCAGCCAAGCAAGCAGCCGCCGCTCGGGGGACTACAGTTGCCCCTGCCCCGACAGCAGCTCCAGTGCAGCTTTGGACATCAAAGTATGCGCCGACGGCACTCAATCATATCTGCGGCAACAAGGCGCAGGTCGAGAAGATCCAGGCTTGGTTGAGGAATTGGCAAAAGGCACGCAAGTACGACTTTCAACGGCGCGGCGCAGACGGTATGGGTGGCACGCGAGCTATCATAATCTCTGGTCCGCCCGGCATCGGCAAGACCACTGCAGCACACTTGGCTGCCAAACTCGAGGGCTTCGATGTCATTGAGAGCAACGCCAGTGACACTCGCAGTAAGAAATTAGTCGAAAATGGCGTCGCTGATATCATGAACAACACATCGCTTCTCGGCTTCTTTGCTGGAGACGGCAAGAAGGTTGACGGAGAAAAGAAGAACATTGTGTTGATTATGGACGAGGTCGACGGAATGTCCGCAGGAGATCGTGGTGGTGTTGGAGCCCTGGCTAAGTTCTGCAAAAAGACCGAGATTCCCCTCATTCTCATTTGCAATGAGCGGAAACTGCCAAAGATGAAGCCGTTTGACTTCGTCGCCATGGATGTTCCCTTCAGGCGCCCGACGGTAGAACAGGTCCGGTCCCGTATCATGACAATATGTCATCGCGAAGGCCTCAAGCTACCTGTGCCTGTTGTCGATGCCCTCATCGAAGGCAGCAACAAGGATATTCGGCAAATCATCAACATGATCTCCACCGCCAAGCTCGACCAAGCATCGATGAGCTACGACAAGGGCAAGGCAATGACCAAGGCATGGGAGAAACACGTCGTTCTCAAGCCTTGGGATATTTGCCAGAAGATGCTCGCTGGTGGTCTGTTCGCTCCCGCCAGCAAAACTACTTTGAATGAAAAGATCGAGCTATACTTCAACGACCATGAGTTCAGTTACCTGATGATCCAGGAAAACTACCTGCGCTCAAAACCAATGGCACTTAACAACAGAGGTTACAACAAGAGGGAAGAGAACCTGAAGTACCTCGAATTGATAGATCAGGCGGCGGAGAGCATCAGTGATGGTGATCTGGTTGATCGAATGATTCACGGGCCTCAACAGCAATGGAGTCTCATGCCTACTCACGCCGTTTTCAGCACGGTTCGACCATCGAGCTTCGTTGCTGGCCAGCTCATGGGCTCCAACTTCACCTCCTGGCTCGGCAACAACAGCAAGACTGGCAAACTCGGTCGATTTGTCCGTGAGCTACACTCACACATGCGGTTGAGGTCATCTGGAGACGCCAATGAGGTTCGCCAGCAATATCTGCCTGTCTTGTGGGATCAGATGATACGCCGGTTGTCCGTCGAAGGCAAGGAATCTGTCGACGAGATTATCGAGCTGATGGACAGCTACTACTTGACACGAGACGACTTCGATGCGATTCAGGAGCTCGGCGTTGGTCCGCAAGCTGAGGGCCGGGCTGATATCGAATCCAAGACAAAAGCGGCATTCACGCGAACGTAAGTACTCGTGCTTCTTGCTATTCCTTCTTAGCGCTAACAACTCTCCAGCTACAACGCAATGTCTCATCCTATCCCTTTCTTGAAGGCCAGCAATATCATGGAGCCCAAGAAGGTGGCGAAGGAGGCTCCGGATCTCGAAGAAGCTATTGAGGAGGACGATGATGCCGATGTTGCAGAACCTGCCGATGCGGGCGAGGAGGACGAGGACAAGATTGACTTGAAGAAGGACAAGCTAATCAAGGCGCCCAAACCGAAGGCTAAGAGAGCAACGAAGAAGGCCAAAGCAGGCGATGACGATGACGATGAAGATGCAGATGCCAAGCCTAAGAAGGGTAGGCCCAAGGCCAAGGCAACGACTGCCAAGGGAAAGGGCAAGAAGTAATGGCATAATGGTCGACAGATATCAATCTAGGGGCACCTTTTATCATGGGAGGAGAACGCCAGTGTTCACTGAGTTCGAGTGGGGCATCCATGGCAATTGTAGAATTATGAGGTTTAAATCAGGAATACCTACTGTTCTTTGAACACCTTTGATCAGCGGCTAGATATTGTATGAAGTCGTTAACCAATCACAAAATGATTTGAGGGTTGTGCACCATGAAAGGTAATCAGTGTAAAGTGGTGTGAGCGACAACGTCTGTGTAAGTTAATATGTGAGGAACCAGAGTTGAGAATGACAGCTGCATTTTGACATCTTCATGAAAGGCAACTGCGAGTATTTGGTAGACAACGTTTTTGTGCAGCCCATCCATGGCCAGTGAATCCTTAAGGAGAGCTTCCTGCCAAAATAGGTTGTTCTTGAACCTTTGCCAGAATCCCCCGAACACACGCATCACCATCAGTACAAGGGGTCATGTCAACCATACACAAAACTTGAAAGGCATCCAACCAAGCTCCGAGTCCCTCATTTTTTCAGCATTCCAAGTTCGAAGTGAGTACCTCTTGATGGCTTCGATTTGTTACCTCGCCTTCCAAAAGCACGAAGCTAATCCAAAACGTTCGTTGCGCAGTCCGCCATATCAAATGATTCCTATCAGTTACAACGCTTATGTCCAACCGGCCGTCCATGATGTCGAGCGCTTTGGATCATCCCGCTTAGCCGTCGGAGGGGCTTCAAGCTTCAAGATGATGAATGAGAAGGATCAAAAGAAGCCCGGGTCCAAGAAGACGTTCCGGATTGCCGCAAAGGCCTTGAAGGGTGAATATCTCCTCCAACCCTAGACGCTTTGCCTTCCTGATCTCACGATCTCTCGCCTCAACCACCCTCTGTTCATTCATTTTCCGATCCTTCCTCTTTTCTCTTCCAATCGAGTCCTGCTGAGCTTCATCCATCTTCCAATCTCGAGTGTTTGAGGCGTTTGTTTCTTCGGAAATACTCGAGAACACCTGATTGCCCTTCCTTCCAATACTCGGATCCTCGTTACCAAAAAATTTTCATCGCTTCACAGTTGCTTATTATCTTCATCGCAGGTCTGGTATCGAAGGCAGCCTTCTCTCTCAAGAAGTCAAAGAGCTTCACTACTCTTAAGCGCCTGTCGAGAATGTCTTCTCGACGTGACCGCGGCCAGCACTCGCGCTCCAAGTCTGGTAGGTCATCCGACCTGCTCATCAAGCTTTGGGCTGCTTTCAGCGCAAATACGAACCATATTCCTGACGAAGAAAAACAAATAAATAGCAAACAATATCGACACCGCGGGTACCCTCGAAGATCACAATCCCCATCGCCTTTCCATCATCGAAGAGGCGTCTCGCGAGTCGCGCGAGTCGTCCCACGACATCTACGCTGCCAACATGTACGATGAACAGGGCTTCCTCAGTGAAGGCCACGAGGACATCTACGATCTCGACGAGTTCGAGATGATGAACTCCAATGTCGGACCCCACGGCCAGGACAATGGAGCCCTCACCCACGACACGGTCTTGTACGGCAACTGGGAGCAAGACAACAACTTGCACGAGTTCAACCGTTCTTCGAGTGAGTCTACGAATTGTCATCTTCTCAACTCTTTCTCTAACTTCTTGAACACAGGCCCGGAGACGGTCGTTTTTGACCATACCCGCTATGCCGGTGTCAACCTCTGGGAAGTGAGCATCAGCACCGATTCGGAGTCGTACTCGCGTTCGGTCCATGAAGGTATCAAGTGCTCCGCGTTGTTCTGCTGCTTCCACTAGGGTCTTAGATAGCACATTCTGGTTTCAATGAGATACCTTTCTGCTCTCACTGACATCATCTACCTACTCCCTGCCTGGGCCTCGTAGAATTTTCTGTCAGCTCTTTCCCTCATATGAATGTCGTAACTAACCGACTTATCCTAGTTCCTGATCCCAGCATCAAGATAGAAGGAATCCCCACGACCAAGGACTGGTCCATCTTTCAAAGCAAGCTGGTCGACTACGGTGCCGATGAGCCTAGCCCTCAGCTCCCTGGCTGCTCGGCCGGTCACCCTTTCGCGAAGGAGTGGTTCATGACAGACTCCATGATGAAGGCCTACGATGCTGTACGCGGCTCCATGCGGGATGCGAACGACCCGCTGCGATCTTGGATGGAGGTGAAGGCTTTTGAGTCTGCTCTAAGAGCGAAGAGAGATGCTACCAAGGTTGCGGTTGACGGCCCTTCTTGCCAACATGATGAGAAGCCAGACGTCAAGGGAAAAGGAAGAGCTGCCGATGGCGGCGGCTTCGCTCGCAGCGAGCACGACGAGGAGCCTGAGGGCAAGGGAAAGGAAAGGGCTGTCGACGGTGGCGGCTTTGCATGCGGCGAACCCCAGAAGTGAGTCTCCGTCCGAGGATGTGCCCTCCTACTCGTCATCATCCTAACCACAATTCTACCAGTACTTCCAAGACGCAGCCATCTCCTATCAAGGGAGCCGCGACTTCGGGCTTGAGGGCTGATGTGAAGCGAGAGAAGGATGACTACGTCAAGTGAGTTTTCGTGTGACCAGTTGCTTCGTTCGGCCTGATGACGGACTGTGTCTAGGATGCTCGATGACACCCACCTGTTGTCTGCTGAGTACGCCCCGGATACTGCGGACAGGAAGGGAGCCTACAATGTCCCTCGCCCCAAATATCTCCACATCGCGCCCGATTTCGAAGATTTCAGATTCGAGGATTACCTCCCTCCGATCACCAAGACCCCTGAGTCCTCTTTCAAGGGGCTGCTCCCCTACAAACTGCCTTACGACCCGGACCGCAACTTTGGTAAGTCTGGCTCAAGTCATAATTCGCACCAATACTGACACATGCTAGTCGAGGACTACGGTATCTCGGACGACGAGGGTGATCCCGAGACTGGAAGAATCTCCCCTTGTACTTTCCGCCTTCTGGCCGAGGGATGTGCTGAGCAGAACACTGACGGAAAGGTCTTCATGGCCGATGATGTAAGTTTTACTGCATCTTCGTTCTAAGCAACCCATGGCTGAATAGGTTTTAGGCTCAGCGTATGCGTCCCGAGACTTCCATGGACGATGGCCCTCCTAAAGAGAAAGCCCCTGACCGTCTCCTCATGGAGTTCGAGACCCAGAGAGACATCAACGACAATGGCTATCTCACGCCCTGCTACTCTCTTGACTCCGAACCTTCCATCATCTACCTGCCTGCTGGTAACAAGCACAGCAATGACCCTCTCAAAGGTATAAAGACACTGACTCTAGCATAGGCGTGACCTTCCAGCACAAGATGCGCAACTGGTGGTTCGGCCTCTTCGATCGCATGAACCCCGAAGTCGCACGTAACTTCCGCAAGATTGAGTATCATGAACAAGGCGACCCCCCGATCGCGCCTCCCAAAGCTGTCACTGAGGATTCGGCCACCACTACCGAGCCCAGCGGCCCCTGGGCCCAGCACTACACCCACTCCGACATCGAGACGATCCTCAACACCCCCGGTGCCCGCAAGGTCGCCGGCGTCGAGGCGACGAGCGCGGCCGAACTCATCACGCAGCGCCAGAAGACCATCCTCCGCTGGAAAACCCGAGATGAGGAAGTCACCCGCGAGAACGCCGTCCTGCGCGTCGACGTCGGTCAAGCCCAGAAGGAGCTTCGCGAGATGCGCCTGTCTGTCGACCACGTCCTGGCGCAGAGGGCCGCCCAAGAACGCGCCGATCGCGAGCGTGCAGCGCGGGAGCTCAGAGAGGCCTGGGAGCGCAAGGCCGCGTGGGAGCGTGCTGAGAAGGCGAGAATCGCAGCGGAAGAGCTCGCCGAGAAGGAACGCAAGGCCGCCGAGGAGCTTGCTGAGCGAGAGCATAAAGCTGCTGAGGAACGCGCCGAAGAGGAGAGGAAGGCGGCCGAGGAGCTCGCCAAGCGCCAGAAGCATGAGAATCGGGTGTTGCGCCGTGTGTCTGCGCACTTGCACGACTTGCGGTACGAGGTTCAGGCCAAGTTCCACTCCCTCAGGGACGCCGAGGATGAGAATGAGAAGATGAAGAAGGAGCTGGTTCGTTGCAAGACCCGGATCATGGAAGAGTGCTCGAGAGCCAACTTGTCGAGTCCCGATGAGGTTCGTCGGGCTGTCTCGCAGAACTTCCGGGACAAGATGGCGGCCTTGGACCTTTCTGGTTGAAGTCTGGAATGAGTTTGCAGTGGGAACTGGACTATGACACAGTCAGCTGTTCTTGTGACATTCTCGCTTCTACATTGCTATGTTCAGCGTGGCTCTTTATTGCCTGTTGCTGATGGATAAGTTCTAGGATTTGGATTGTGGTGAGTTCACCGGGCTCACGAGAATACCAGGACAAAGCTATATGGCTGGGGCGATCGGTGACGACTCGACTTTTCTCGACAACTATGATGGCTTTGGATCTTCGAGTCCTGGCCTCTCAGTCTTTTGACAAGTTTGTTATGAGCAAACAATTAGGTACTGCCAAGCTACCATCATCAGTGTCGAGTGGGACCATTGACTAACACCACGTCGCAGGTTGGGGGAACGCACAGTTCTTGACGAACTCTTCCGATCTTGTCCCCCTTTTTCAGATTGCTTTCTACGAACGATGATTTGGGTCATGATGTGCCCATTGTTTGAGTACGATGCTCTATGTCGAGATTACTGGAAGATGTTGGATTGGCCTGAGAGCCGAGTGCGGCCTTACGACATTGTCAGTGGAAATAGGTAGTGCCAAAATATTACGTTCAACCTTAATCGGTTGTGACTGCAAAGACCGGGATGTGATTGTGCGTGTGTGATTAAGACACAGGGAGATTGAAATCCCCTAGACGGTATGATTAAATTGTACCAGAGCTTTGAGAAGAATCATTAGACCCCGAAACCCCTATTCGGGGTCTATGTATACACAAACGTATCCAGATTCTATCCGTTTCTTCTTTTCATCCAGCAAAAAGGCCTTCCCATTTGCGGCCCCCTTACATTTTTTTCCGCCATGCTATTGTCACATCATGAGAGGAGCATTATACACCGACCGGAACGCCCAGTTCGCTGTTCCGGGAATCGAGAGAATATCGTAGAACATAATGGTACAAGGGGGGCTGGCAGGTTGCCGACGCCTCCAGCGGTGAGCCGACCAGCCCCATGATTTTTTAGAACAAGATCTTCGTAGAGATCGGAATTGTGATGTAGGATGTCGAGACATCGGCCTCTTAAGCGTTCTTGACGACGCCGACCTTGGCAGCGCGCATCACGCGGCCGTTGAGCTTGAAGCCCTTCTGCTGGACGTGGAAGACGGTGTTGTCCTCCTTGTCGGGCTGAGGTGCCATGAAGGTGGCGTCGTGCTCGTTGGGGTTGAACTTCTCGCCCTCGGGGTCGAAGCGCTCGATGCCGTGCTTCTTCAGCGTCGACATGAGGATGTCGTCGGTCATCTTGAGACCCTCGTACAGGTTGGCGAGGTCCTTGAGATCGCCCGACTTCTCCTCGACCTTGAGCTTCTCCTGGGGCACCATGGAGAGGGCGCGGTCGAGGTTGTCGATGCTGTCAATGAGATCCTTGGAGAACTTCTGCAGGGCGAAGTCGCGCGCCTGCTTGACCTCGCGTTGTGTGCGGTCCTGGAGGTTGCGGAAGTCGGCGATGGTGCGAAGGCACTTGTCCTGGAGAGCTGCATGTTAGAATTGGGTCTCGATCCTCGGTGTCCGAGATCGGGGGACAGAATGCGAACGAACCTTCCAGTCAGCAGCCTCCTTCTCCTTGGTCTCCAACTGCTTCTTCAGGGCAGACTCGGCATCATCGGCAGGCTTCTCGCCCTCCTTGGTGGCCTCGGTCGTCTCCTTGGCGTCGCTGTACCATCTCGCAACGGCGGGTTGCGCGGCTCGTATCCTGAAGGCAGGGGAGCTCTGGAACTGATTTTGGAAAACAGACTTGGGAGTCTGGGTGCGCATGCCGGTGCGCACTGCGCGGGAAGAGGTAGCAATGGCTTGTCTGAACATTTTGGCGGTTGTGGTGTTGTGTAAAAGACTCGGGCGGGCGAAAACGTGGTTGGAATCGAGGAGGCGATGTAGGGACTGGTCGCGTGTACGGAGAAGCTTTTAGAAGAAAATGAAATTTTATCGGAATGGCCCCAAGTGACGAATTGCCGTCCCTTGACCCCCCGGCCATGCGGGAAAGTTCGCGCCCAATCATAAGATTCCAGACAGCTCCATCCGGGGGCGGATGAATCGAGGGACCGCTCAGAGCTTTATCGATAACACTAGCGCCAAGGCAAGGCCGACGCGCTCTCAGCAGGCGCCAGGCACAGTCGCCGCACCTTCCAATTGGTAATTCAGTGGCACCTGAGGCGGCAGGGTTCACTCTGGCTCTGGTCGCAAAAATATCCATTCAGCCTCCCCTCCACCGTGACACAATTGCCATCTTCCACCATTCAGTCCACCTGCGACCCACGATAATTACGATTGCCAAGGCGCTCTTGCTTCACGTACATACGAAATTGAACACGTTTGCCGCACTATCATCAGGATTGCATCTCAGAACCTTTGGCCGAGCTACAACTGAAAGGGGAACGGCGGCGCGATGGATTACGAGCCGATGCTGTTGGATGGCGAGTCCGGAGGACCATCGATCAAGATCTCAGGGGTATTACTTCCCAAAATCCACTTAGATAGTGGCATTTCAAACTGACAGCCCGGCGCATCGTTAGGCTGATAACATCCACGTCAACTTTGATCTCTCGAACTGCGACCTTTCCTTCGCCAACTCGCTGCGTCGCGTTATCCAGGCTGAAGTCCCTGTGATCGCCATCGACCTCGTCGAAATCGAGGCCAACACATCTGTCCTCGCTGACGAGTTCATTGCCCATCGCCTGGGTCTGATTCCCCTCCAGTCCAAGGACGTCAACAGCTTGCTTTACACCCGAGACTGCGACTGCGAGCAGTATTGCGACAACTGCAGCGTAAAGCTTACGCTGCATGCGCGATGCTCATCAGACGAGACCATGAAAGTCTACGCCAGCGACCTCATTGTCGACAGCTTCAGACAGAACGGCACCGTAGGAAACCCTGTAATCCTCGACCCTGAAGGACAAGGCTCTTTGATTGCGAAGCTGCGCAAAGGGCAGGAGCTTAAGGTATCATGCATCGCGAAGAAGGGTATTGCAAAGGAGCATGCAAAATGGATGCCAACGTCTGCTGTTGGGTTTGAATACGACCCTCACAACAAGCTTCACCATCTGGACATGTGGTTCGAAGAAGATGCGAAGGCCGAATGGTGAGTGACTGGAATGACATGTTCCTTGAAAGATGAGAGTCGCTAATGGTAGCAAAGGCCCGAGAGCAAATATGCCAAGATGGAGGACCCCCCACAAGAGGGCGAAGCTTTCGACTACGACGCAGTTCCCGGCAAGTTTTACTTTGAGGTCGAAGGCGTGGGCAGTCTGGAGCCGGATCAGATTATCCAGGAAGGAATCAAGATCTTGCAGGAGAAGTTGGCCCTCACGCTCCACATCCTCACAGGCGAGGCAGACGACGATGGCATGGGCGACTTTGATGGACCTCGCAGTCCCAACTTGGATATGGACGGCGGCAACCCCTGGCAAGATCAAGGCTATACCACTCCTTTCAATGGCGGCAACCAGACCGCGTGGGGAGGCAACGCAACGACACCCTACACCACAACGACACCTTACGGCGCCTCCGGACAGTCTGGATGGAACTGAGAGAGATCAACGAACACGAAATCATAAAAAGGCGTACATGTATGAAAACCACTTTGAGACATGGGGATGGTAATGGAGTTTGCGAATTTTTGCAAAGAAGCTAGGTTGGCCATCAGCTGGCTACATTGATTCAGCTCGGTGGAGGTGGAGTTTGCCTGACGACGCGCGAAACGGAATCAATACGCACAACAAGAGGCACTCCGCAGCGGCAAGAGGGGGTGGGCTTCTCAGCGTTCTGACGGCTAGACCTGCACTCAGACTGGCTTGGCTTATGGCTTGGCTTATAGACACCCGTGACAGGGGATGACGGCGGTAGAGCAATCGTAAAATAAGATAACAGCCTGTCAAACACTCGGGCAAAGAGAGGTGGGCGGGGTTCGATTTCGGCCGAGAAGGCAGCTCTTCTACCGGACATCTGTAATACAACTCACACACAAACCTCACACGAAGCAAACATGAAATTGCTGCAAAGAAAATCAACCATATCTTTCTTTCCTGTGTATACCCTCCATTACTCCTGTCAAATGCAGCAGAGTTGCCTCTTTTTCCAACGCCTCCAAACATGCCAAGATGGTACTAGTGATGATGATGCAGCGCCAGTCTATCTAGGTATTTTAACGCTCATTCTATAACACAACACAAGCCTTTTTTGTGTGTCTATTACCCCTTGATGGACGCATCTTCACCGTTGCCGATATCAGCAACCTTTCTATAGACCTTGCGGTGCATCTCTAGGAAGACAAATGTACAGATTGTTTGTCTAGGCGGGGGTTAGTAAAGTGTATACACGATGTCCATCACGCAAGCAAGCGGGGAGAGGGACAAGAACGTACGGTCCGAGGCGGAGGAAACTGGGCACCCAGCCCTTGAACATCCACCCAAGGCCCTCAGCCTTGTAAATCTTGGCCAGGGTATGCGCCAGCCCCTCCTGGGTGCTCGCCGACATGACCCGCGTCTTGATGACATCAATGGGGCTCGTCACCGTGGCGGCCATCACACCAGCGAGGAACGAGGCCGTAAAGTGCGTCGTCAGGTTATCCCCCATGGGCGTGTGGCGGATGAGCATACCCTTGAAGGTATCGTACGACGCGAGCTGCGAGGCCGTCATGGCCGCAGCGCGCATGCTGTTGGGGAGGACGCCCCTGAACCAGCTCATGATGCCTTCCTCTCGCGCCATGCGGAGCATGCCCTCGAGGGCGTGGCTGTAGTTACGGCGCTCGGCGGCGGGGAGGGCGGCGTCCTGCTGCATGCGGACGTTGAGGACGTCGGCGGCGTTTCCCGAGATGCCGCCGACGAAGCCCGCGGCCGAGGCCATGGCGACGAGGACGGGGAAGGAGGGGGGTTTGCCGTCGTTTGCGCGGGTGGCGCGGATCTTCATCTCCTCGTAGGCGCCGAAGCGGACGGTGGAGTAGGTCATCTGGCGGAGGAGGGAGGCCGAGAGGCCGTTGTAGAGGCCTGTCACGCCGTGGTTGCGGATGATGTGGGTGAAGGTGCCGACCATGTTCTTTGGCGCGTCGGGGCGGCGGACCTGGAGGCGGACCTAGAGGAGGGTGGCATTGTGTAAGTAAGTAAGCTCTTGCTTTGGGAGCGACGTAGTTGTGTCGTTGTTTGCTACGGCTCTTAAGAGAGCTTGAGTTTGCTACCATGAATCGAGGGTTTCATTCGCTGGTGTGTTGTAGAAGTGGGAGCGCATTACCTTAACTGTGAGACATTGTCAGCTCTTGGCTCACTCCGACGTTTGTAATATCGCAGGCTCTCTCGCGCGCCATATCTCGAGATCAAGGTTGGTAGAACTTACCCAAATCCAGGGGATGGGTCACGCAGGCGGCCATACTACTGGCGCTGCCTCCGAACCAAAAAGGATACCTCAGCGATGGTTCCGCCGTCTTCTTCTGCTTTTGAGGCGCCGGCGTCGTCGCCGTAGCCGTCGGTTGCGCTTTCGACTGCTGCTTCTCCTGAGCCCCCTCGACCTGGCCCAACTTCAACGGCGAGGGCTGCGACGACGACGGCGGCCCGGACGGCTCGTCGGTCGATTTACTGGCGACCATGTTGGCGGCGGCGGCGGACTGCATCGTTGCAGGGTGTTGCGCAGTTCCCTATGATAAGCTCATCCCGTTGCGGCGCAATTGAACACTGCGTCGCGAAAATGGCAAAGGATCCGTAAGTGAAGAAGCACAAACGGATGACCTTTGTCGGATTTAACGTGAGTTATGTCCAAGATTGCCCGGTTCCCCTCTCTCTCGTGTCGGCAACTATCAGCTGAGTAGCGTGTGTTGCTGGGACGTCACTTTTCGGTCGTTGCGGTCGAGTGACGTCTTTTTTTGTTATAAAGCCGACTTCGGGGGAGATGATGGTGTGGTCGTGCAGGAGGCCTTTTTTTTTTTTTTTCGTTGCTTTGGGGTATGCAGGTGGTGGGAGGAATGGAAGAAGCCGAGGAATTGGAGATCGGCTCGGTTTATCGCGAACTTTTTTTTTGTCGTTATCTTTTTTTTTTACCTTAATTATCACCGATTCGGCTGAACGAGGGACGCGCTTCGAGTCGGCTCAAGGGAACGAAAGAAAAAAAGGAGATTTGCTGATTGATCAAGTCCCCTTTCAGAGGGAACCACCACCACCAACAGTCAACAACAGAACCTGCTGCTTCGATTTTTTTTGGTGCGTCATTGGGCCTGCAGCGAAGCCAGGGTGCCATGCGCTAATGAAGGGCGTCTCCGGACCCTTGCTCCGGGGGGAGTCGGCAGGGTCTGGCGCCGTGTGCCCGCCCCGGATCGCAATGCCAATTGGCTTGGCCCGTGCATCCCGTAGCTTTTGTTAGACTTCTGGTGATCGACACTTTTTCGACCAACTGCTGCGAAAGCTCCCTTTTCCTAACGGCAGCTCTTGTCGCAGCACTACATCGAAGCTCTACGCCTGTGATGAGCACATAGAAAAAGGGCCTTTGCATACGGACAAGGGCGTTCACAACTTCAAAATGCTCGTCCCAAGATTAGCCGGTAGGCAATTGCAAAGTTGCTTCCGTGGCGCCACCTGCGCCGCGAGAGCTCCCCGACAATGGCAGGCCATCGCTTCATTGTCGATGAGCGGTAGCCGGCGCAGCTACTCCTCAGGTTAGATCACAATCAATTGGTCCTTGGTGATCCCTTTAACCTAAACAAACAAATATCACAGAACCCTCGACGATTTCAAGAACCCTAGACCAGAAAAAGACCGTCGAGGTCAACGGCCAAACGATACCGACAGACACCTGGTTCAACGTCCCGACAAACGTCCTCGACGCCGCCTCGCGCAAGCTTCACCTCCAAAAAGATCACCCCGTCTACATCACGCGGCAAATCATCGAGTCGCAGTTCCCGGCGCCAACATACAAGTACCACAACACCTTTGACCCCGTCGTCACGACGCACCAGAACTTTGATTCGCTCGGGTTCCCCCTGGACCACCCCGGCCGCGCGAAATCAGACACCTACTACTTCAACAAGGACACCCTCCTCCGCACGCACACGAGCGCCCACCAGGCGCAGACTTTCCAAAAGAACCTGAGCGAGGGCTACCTCATCAGCGCAGACGTCTACCGCCGCGACGCCATCGACAGGAGCCACTACCCCGTCTTCCACCAGATGGAAGGCGCCCGCATGTGGGACAGGACAAAGGTGCCCAACGGCGACATCGCCGCCGCCGTCTGGGAGGACCTCGACAGGCTGCCGAAGCACAACGTGAAGGTCGAGGACCCGCACCCGGCCTACGATGCGGAGCGGAACCCCCTACAGGAAGGTCACCACTCCCCCGCCGAGGCCGAGGCCATCGGCGCCCACCTGAAGCGCTCGCTCGAGAACATGGTGGTCGAGATCTTCACGAGAGCGAAAGCCGCGGCGGCGAAGGCGGACCCGGATTACAAGGACGAACCCCTGCGTGTCCGCTGGGTCGAGGCGTACTTCCCCTTCACGAGCCCCTCGTGGGAGCTCGAGGTCTACTATGCAGGCGACTGGCTCGAGGTGCTGGGCTGCGGCGTGGTAAAGCAGGACATCGCCATCAACGCCGGCGTGCCGCAGCAGGTCGGCTGGGCCTTTGGCATCGGCCTCGAGCGCATCGCCATGCTCCTCTTCCAGATCCCCGACATCCGCCTCTTCTGGTCCAAGGACGAGCGGTTCCTGAGCCAGTTCCGGGGCGTCTCGGACCAGCTCGATAGCATGAAGCGCTTCGTGCCCTTTTCAAAGCACCCGGCCTGCCCCAAGGACGTCTCCTTTTGGCTCGGGAGCACCTCCTCGGCAGCAGGCGGCAACACGAAGGCCAACACGCAGGACTTCCACGAAAACGATTTCATGGAGCTGGTCCGCGACATCGCCGGCGAGCGGGCCGAGGACGTCCGGCTGGTGGACGAGTTCAAGCACCCCAAGACGGGGCGACGTAGCATGTGCTACCGCATCAACTACCGAAGTCTCGAGCGGACCCTGACCAACGAGGAGACCAATGAGCTGCACAGCGAGGTGACCCGGAAATTGGTCGAAAAGCTAGGCGTCGAGATCCGGTAAGGGAAGATAGAAGGAAAAAAAAGGCGAACAAACACTGTGCAAGCAGTTGTTCAACGTTTGGCATAGTTTGAGGGGTAAAAGGGGGCTGTGCTGCCAACAACTTGTTATTCCCTCATCTTGAAGATGGGACGAGGGCTTCCCGATCCGATGGCGGTGAGTAAGTCCACATTCGGCATGCCATCATGACTGCATGGCATCATTCTAGCGTACTAGAACCCCGGCGTAAGTTATACGTCTCTGCCTGAGGGGTTGTCGTGAGACGGGTGCTGCTAAGCTTTTAGCTTGCGCCCTGGCCATGTGCCTGTGTAGAAGAAGAGGCCGTCACGGTCGTGTATCATATCAACTACATTGTACTATCAAGAACCACCCCAAAAAAAAGGACGGACTGAGCTCAAGCTTGGCGTTTGTGAAGGCTGAGCAGAGCCATGGATCAAAATACTGAACTTCAGGGTGAAAAGTTACGGGACCTCGGGATTTCCTTTGATCCCGTCGTCTTGCAGATGTGTTGTGCTGTGTTCCTCGGAAGCTATGATTCTGAAGCAACCGTGTGATGTATGCATACGAAACATCAGACCAACGGGAAGAAGAAGATAAAAAGCAGCAGCAGAGAACCGTTGAAAGTCAGCAGTGGATCATGGATCGCTCTGTCAAGCGTCCAAGCATCTCGGAACAAAGGAAGAGAAGATTTTGCTGCTGCTGCTGCTGCTCCCCAGACGATTGTAAACATGCCTGCTCTGATTGCGGGAGCTCAACTCCGCCGGTTCGGGAACGAAGCAAGAAAATAAAATTCTGAAGCAGTGACGCCGGGGTTGCAGATCGGTTGTATCATGCGCAAAACCTTCACACATGAAGCTCGCGCGCAGCAGCATGAGCGCATTAGTCTTCGGGAAGATGGAGTAGACCATCGACCCGTCGTCCCATCACCAAGAAACTTGGGACGGTCGTGCAAAAAGTCAGTTTCAAGGCTTCCTTCTTCTTTTCTTCACACAAGATTTCTAGCCAATCCTCGCGCTCGCATTGTCACAAAAAACATGAGACTTGAGCCGGCCTACAGTACCAATGGTGGTGGAGGGGAGAGAGGTTTTGCTCGATTGTTAGACGGTTAAACTACACAGCCCACGTACCCTTGTCGAGCTCTCGTCGTTCGTTGCATCAGACCAAGCTGTGATTGTTGCAAAAATTTTCCTCAATGCAGATTTCCCCCTCTCGCAAGCGAAGTTCCTTGTAATGTTGTCCGAACGGATGAGATGAGTTTGCCATCGCTTCAGGTCCGACTCGGCAGCAAAGTTTATCAAGCGGTAATCTCTCTGAGCAGACAATGTCTTTGGTGCAAGGAAGCCCCCGTCCTTCCGGGAGATAAGGTGCAAGGCATATATCAAGCTTATGAGTACACTACTCTATAGACGTCCTGATGCCGCAGGATCGCAACAAAAGGTACCTAAGGTTACGGTCGGAACCATGAACTTGAGGCCCTGCAGGTCAGCAGTTGCAAAAGTGCTCTTTCGGGGCCGTAGGAGACGACTTGGTCGATCGTTGACTGTCGTGCAAGCGAGTTGAGAAACGAAGACTCTTTGCTATAATAGGTGCAACTTGCCCAACTAGGCAATCGGCAGCCGGTATTATCTGGAATGGCGCCAGTGAAAAGACAGAGTGTCGGAGGTGCAGCGGAATGCAGAAAAAGAGCATGCATGTCTTGGCCTAGAACGGTGTCTGGGGAAGCCGATTGCAGCACGAAACATCAATCTGGCAGGTGGAAAGTCTTGGTATTTTGCACAGCCTCGTTTCCAGATCGCCAGAAGGGTATTTGCTGACCGTACAGCAGGACCGTAATCTTCCGTGTCAATCAGAGAGAGGGGAGCGTTTCTGCGGCGTGTCGGGGCGATCGGGTTGAAACATTGGCGAACAGCGTCACAGAATGGGTGCTGATGCCGTTGCAACGATCAGCGGCCGGGCCGTGTTGAATGCTGAAGGCAAATTCCATCTTGTTCGTATGCTGTCCTCTGGGCTCTGCGGATAGAACCTCGATATCCATTGTGGCTGATTGTCCCTCTGCTAAGGATCAGACGAGCGTGTGCACTGGTAAATGTCTCTGACCAGCGGCGTAGGGAAGGGGCTGAGGCTCGGTGCAATTTGGCGCAGAGCTGGCTGAGCGAAGACAAAATTCGTAGGCCGACTCGTGTGCCGGCGCGGGCTGAGCCGGCATAGCGAAGTTCAAGCTTCGAAGGCGAGCCGTGACTGAGGCTTTTCGGGACCCCATCCCGCGATCAATCTCGCACGGGGTGACGGAATGCCTTGCCCCTATTCATCCGGCCGGTATGTCATAGCATGAACTCCTAGATCAAGGCAGGTTTTCTGCTGAGTTGGCGCCGCCATCGCTGCGGTTCGTTGAGAGGGGCGGCGGGCTCGCATCATGGGTGAACTCCCCTCCAAAGCCAAGCCCCAGCCCCAGATGATATGATGCCGGGGGTTGGAGGCGTTGCTCAGCCAAGACCAGGAACACAAGCTTCGGTCATTCAGATTACACTGCAACCTGCCGACAACATGGTCAGAAGAAATTTCGGATAGAAGCGCGAACCTTGGTTTGATAGCATCACAAGTGGTCCAAGGAGGCGCCGCCCCCAAGCCTATTATCGAACCGTAAACTCCAAGTGTTGTAGATACAGTGAGTGATTAAGACTGAGCTTGTCTTGTGAACACAACATTTGCTGCACAGCCCCCATCACTCCATGGACCCTTGGCTAGGGACTGAACGCTGTGGGGATTTGACTCGGTATCCCTGGAGTCTTTTTAGCTTAACCGCGATAGCGCAAGAGCGGGGAGATGAACTGTCGAGGTATCGGTTGTCGAATCACTGATGAATATGGTGACAGTCGACAGGTCTGGTATCTGCATCTGTAGGGTAACGTTGACATTCGGAGTGTGCCCGAGTCCAGACTGGGCATCTCGAAGATCCGCGATGCAGGTGTCTCTAGAAACGGGTGGCTGCATGCCACTCGGAATGGACGCACCGGAGGCATCCCAAGACCTCAGAAGCGACGGGAGACCCAAGCCCTTGGTGGCTGTCTGCTGTGCCTGTTTCTCGCGTGTCCAGGGACGTACGGGAAGGGAAAATAAGAGAGACCCGAGTGTGAGGTCACAGGACATGGTGGACGGATACGGTGGGAAGGGTGCGAAGATGGCGATGCGCCGCTACCGAACGTAGTGCTGTCGACGGCTGCCGTAACTGCGGTCAAGTAGCGGGTCGGGGCACTGATTCTCAGCGCTTTGGAGCCCAAGTCTCGCTTCAGAGAGTGCCGTCATTCTTCACTACGTCCACCTGGGCTCAGTTCAGGTCCTTCGGATAGTGCGTGGGCGTGTGGGGGAACAGCCGTGGAAGAGGCTCCCGTCGTAGAATTGTTGCAGGGGGAGGCCTGCAGGAGGCGAAGAGGTTTGCTACTGGAGCCGACAACGACAACGAGACTGCGTTCAGAGACTGCCCTGTCACAGCAGTGCCTGCCCTGAGGGAACAGCCGTGCCAGCCAGTTTGGGGTTCAATGGAAGGCAAGCACCGCCCTCATGGCACACCGTAAAGTCGTCACTAAGGAAATTACCGATTGAGGCGGAGATAACTGGAGCCGCTACCGTAACGGTACGTACTCAAATCTAGCCCGTCCAAGAGTCTTAGCTCATCCGTTAAGGAAGACACCAAGGGGACCAGAACACGGAAACTGCGCGTAAAGGATGGCTGGGGTGGCGAATGGCATTCTCGACAATTCGATTTCCAGCGGGGCCGACGAACCAAGACCTGTTCGATTCGTCAATAGTCTGCCGTGTCAAGCGGTTCCATCTATCTCCACGCCAGCGAGGGACGATGGAGGTCCAGGTCTTTCGTAGATCATTTCCCATGAGCCACCAGGTGCAAACCGCAGCACGGCGCGAAGCAAGGGCAAGGTCCTGTTGAGGATGAGCTTGAGGTATGGGCATGGCAGATATTGCAAAGCAATGTCGCGGAAAGCATCCCGTGGACACTTCTGACTTGAAGAATGCCAAGCCTTCTGGAGTGGGAGGAAAAACTTTTGCCGTATCATTTCTCTCTATCCGTATTGCCTCTTGCTCTTGCACAGCCCCAATTCATGTCAGCCGTGTTAGTCCTGATCCTGGGCTGCTGGATGCCCAGTGCTTGCCTTTCACGCCTCTATCAGTCTCTCTGCTCAGAGGCAAGATAAGCAGCCCGGTGAGTTGTTGAAATGATGAGCCGAACGATCAAAGTAACTTGCGTATCTCATAGCATCTCTCTCAGCCTGTGTACACTATGATTGTACAAGCTGGTGCCTTGCCGCTGTTCTCCATGCGTCGTCCGATCCCGACGTGCTCCTTCTCGCGCCAATGCACCTTGGCAAACCCACGCGCCCTGCTTTGCTGTGAACCTTTTTCCCACCATGACGCCTGGAGTAAGCTGCCTGCGCTCGCAGCGACTGGGCTGTAAATTGACTGCGTGACTAGCAACATAGGACGTGACTATGTTGTCCGTGGGAACGGATAAGGAAGGGGACCGTAGGAGACTCCCCGTCTGCCCGCCTGCCGTCTCCACCACTGTGACGGCACTCTCCAAAAAGGCGGCGAAACTTCAAACGGGCCCGTGAGTCCGTGTGGCCTTCCCGTTTCATCCACACAGACACTTCCAGCGCCCCACTCAACGTCCAGAGGCAACGGCACCCCTCCCCACTACGCAGTACCTAAGCTAAGTACCTAACAACTCAGCCATCCACCATCCACCTGGCAAGCCTGGCACCGTCCACCATCCAACCATCCCACACTCCGCCCGACCCCAGTAGTCCCTCAGTAGCGCTTGGCCAAGCCACTCTCTCACTGGCACGCTCAAACATATAACCAAGACCGCCTCCCGCAACCACCACGATCATTCTTCGCTCCAACTCCAGCAACAACCAAAACACTACACAAACAAACTGCACTACTGCAAGCCTCTCTTCTGCAGATGAATTATATCACTACACAATCTGCGTAGAGTACACAGTCAAGAGCTGGAAAACGACCTCCCCGCCACACACACCGCAAAACTCACACCTCAACCACATACACATACACATACACAACCATCCAAAATGGAATCACCTCAGTTGGATACCCGCCCCATCTTCTCGAGACGCTCGACCGGCTCCAACAAGTCGCTCTCCCTCGATCTTTCGTCTCTGCCGCCTCTGGTCCAGCCGACGCCACCCACAAACACCCTCCTCTTCACAAACCTCAACGACACCTCCATCTTCCGCCCCGACAACCTCCAGACCATCCGCGACCTCATCCTCAAGACGGCGCCAGTCCACTCATGGGCACCACTCAAGTCCTTCCGCCGCATCGTCGTCTCCTTCTTCTCAGAGGACGACGCCATCGCCGTCCGCCGTGTCTGGGACGGTGAAGCCGTCATGGGCGAGCGCGTCCGCGTCTACTTTGGCCAGCCCACTCCCGTCGAGGTCACCGACCGCCATCTCGCCCTGCCCGACGCCGGAAAGCTCTTCTTCATCTCTCCCCCTCCCTCGCCCCCCCACGGCTGGGAGATGAAGCTGGAGGACGCCCCCAACAAGATGGTGCACGCAGAGGACCTCGCCGATGCGCTGGCCAAGCTCCACCACCGCCCGACGGGCGTCGAGACCCCCATCAGCCCCGTCGACGGTTCAAGACAAACTCGCAGCAGGAGCTCAACCCTGCTCTACCAGCCTGACGTCAACGGCACCAGTCCCGATTTGCCTGCCATCTGCCTCGAGGACATGACCGACGAGCCAATGGAGTTCAGTCCTATCGAGCCGAAGCCCATCATGGCGCATACTTCTCGCCCACCCGTGGAGCTAATGCACCACGCATAATTCTTTGATTTCAACCCAATTTGTTTTTTTTTTAAAGAGCGATCTTGGTCAGGCGTTGGATGGTACGATATTGGGATTGTGGCGGTTCAGGAACTTTGGGCACGCATCTAGCATCGAATGGGCTTGCGATGGCGTTTAACGGAAAGACCACAGCTTGCACATTGGAGCGGTACACTTTTGGATTGAGGAGGAATACTATTCGAATGGGATCGGCACTGTCACACTGTCGTTCCTGCTGGCCAACGAGCCAATTTGTTGCGCAAAAAAAGTTTCTCCTGTGTTGCTAAGAAGCACACAAGGTCTTTTCCTGTACACTAGATTCACCTTTCGCTTTCAGTATTGAAGGACAGCGAAACAAACAAACTTGATTACCAACAAAGAAAAGTGACGTGGACCCCTATATCTGTCTCAGTATTGTGATATGTAGCTCTACTACTACTTCTGCGACCCGAAACCTGCGGCAGAGACGTTCATGCTGTGGAGTCAGATTCGTGGACTGGAATGATGCGCGCCAGGCCAAACGGTTTGATCTTCAGATACAGTGATCTACACTATGGCTTTTGAACCCCATCAACCAAGGGCAGAAGAAATCCGGCCCCCCACAGCCGATCGGGACCAGGCCGTCTGACGATTGTTTCTGACGTATGATGGGCACCTTTGTCCCTGCAAGGACTCACGTTCATCGGCAGGTATAATGCTCACGGAACCCTCCCAAACAGGGCCGACGCCCCGCGGATGCCCAGCCAGGCGAGCAGACCGCCCACGGTGGCAACCACGCCTAATGTGATGAGGCTCCGGCGTTCGTTGCTGCGCACGCGGCGTGTGCTTGCTCCTGCTCGTGCTCCCGTCTTCGCATCTGCGGGGGTGGAGCCGGGCTCGTGAGTCGACGGGTCCGGGTGCTGCTGGGTCCGGGCCGCTGCCTCGGTGGACGGGACGTCTAGGGTCGGGATGTACTTGAATTCGAAGTTTGTTTCTTTGCCTAGGGCGCCGAGCTCGGGTTTGTTGATTGTTATATTGAAGAGGGCTTTTTTGAGGTTCTGGGAGGGGTGTTAGAGGGCACTGTAAGTTCATGTTGTAATTAAGGGGGTCGCGTTCGTTTTTGTCAAGTTGTTGCCGACATATGAACAAATTATAAAAAGAGTATATCCAAAGGTAGATTGTGACTGACCTCATTCCTCGACTCGTCCCAACGGGGAAACAGACGGCGGGAGTAACACATGAACATGAAGAAGAGACACTGGCCAAGTATAAGCAGCGAGTAATAAAACGGCGGCTTCTCCACCGCCAACGCGCGCGCGAGCTTGGGGCCGTTGAGCCAGTACGTCTCGGCGGCGAGGAACTCCCTCGAGACGTGCCAGGGCGGCTGCTCGGCAAGGCCCGTGAGGACGTTGTTGGCGAGGACGCGCGAGGTGTCGGAGGGTTGGATCTCGGAGGCAAGCAAGGACTCCATCATCGCCCTGGCCTTGTTCAGGCTCGAAAAAGCGTCGGTGGGCGTGCCCATGATGTAGGCCACGTAGCGCCAGAGGGCGAGGTAGTCCTGTTTCTCGCTGTCCTTGAGGAAGATGCCTTGGCGGGGCAGACCGATCCAGAGGAGGGTGGAGGAGAAGGTCGTGATTGTGCCGATGGAGTCGAGGTCGTTCACGGGGACGCCATAGGCTGCCACGTCGTAGTAGGAGGGCCTCTGCTTGGCAAGGAGGAGGATGCGGCGGCGGACGGCGGCGTGGAGGAGGCGGACCCGAACGGAGGAGGCGTGGCCATGGCCGCCGGGCTGGATGGAGGGGAGGTCGCGGGTGACTTGGATGATGTGCTGGAAGGTCTCGAGGAGGCGGCGGCGGGTGACGTTGACGCCGAAGCCGCCTGTTCTGGAGAGGGTTTCTACGACGCGGCGGCCGCCCATACCGCCTACGAGGGATTGGAATGTGAGCTGTAGGTTTGGTGTTAGTGAGGGCTAAGAGGTTTATGATGAGGACATACATCGCGATATGAGTGTGGATTGGACTTACGGCGAATATGGTTGGGGCTGCGTATCGGAGGAAGACTTGCTGTCCGCGGTCTATTTGGGCCCAGTCAACCCACGGCGGGATGGTGTTGATTTCAGTCCATAGTTTTCCCAGAACCTCGTCTGTGTCTGCATTGTCTTTCAAGAGAGCATACAGGTCTCGATGTGGTTTCGCATTCTGAGGAGTGTCCCCTTTCTCACTCGGGTTGGCTGAGGGTCCCACGGGAGGTGATATCTCATCCAGTCGGTCCAATGCTTCGGCGCTGAGTTCATCGTAAGTATATATCATTGGGCGAAGGTCGTCGGATGTGAGGTGCTCGTCGGTCCACTTAAACCAGTAGTCCCAGACTTCTCGCCACTCTTCACCCCGGTACCAAAGGACACCTGCCATTGCTGTTACTGGATTTCGAAGTCTTGACAGTAAACGATGTAAAAGGAGAGTTAGATGAAATGAATGTATGAGACCGTAGCCAAGCACCAAGTATAAAGTTGAGGAGAGAAAAGTTGAAAAAGACCTGGAAGTGTCAGTGTTCAGTTCGCCTTGGCGAATCGGGGGGCAAAGCTCAAGCTAAGGGCGGAATGACTTCATAGACCTCAAAAGACTTGTCTCATCGGGAACTAGATGTTGTTAGACCAACCCAAAGTCTTCATCCAATTTAAGCTCTAGGAATCATATAAAATGAATAACTACAAGAAAATGAGTACAAGGCAATGAACGCAGGACCAGAGAGAGAGAGCAACTTTCACTTGGAAGTTGGAGACCCCGAAGTGGTGGCCCTTTTCGGATGAGGAGGGTTTGACACCTGACTGAGCGAATCACTGGACCACACTGGTCGACCGGTAAGCCGGGTGGGAAGAGGACGGCAATTGCTACTGAGATTGGACGAAGATGCAGGTATGTGCTTTGGGAAGGTTGGCCCCACGGCCTCAAAGACTGCCAAGGACATGGATGTACCATGATGTTTGCACGTGATTGGGACTTCTCTTCGGTTGTGAGGTAGAGGCGGAATTCGGGTTGGACTGCTACTGACCGCAAGCTCGGTCGGATGGAACAACCTTCAGTACCTCTGCTTCATTAGACTAGAAAGAGTTGTGTAAGTAAGGCCGCGGGTTGTAGTTGATGATGTGATGTGTAAGTGGAAGACGCGCTTCTCTTTGATCACTTCAAACCCATGTTGATGTTAGTGCAAATGATGTAAAAGCCCCCCACTGGGATCAACAAATATATATGACATGACCTAAGAACGAAGGAGCCAGAACAAAAAAAAAAGAGTTCACCTCGGTAGGCTACATCTCTTGGTGCTCATGCTGGGATTCGAACTCGGATACTCGC
Organism: Colletotrichum abscissum; assembly: GCF_030869225.1. Classification (NCBI taxonomy): domain Eukaryota; kingdom Fungi; phylum Ascomycota; class Sordariomycetes; order Glomerellales; family Glomerellaceae; genus Colletotrichum; species Colletotrichum abscissum. The sequence continues at coordinate 75,885 of NW_026850501.1, forward strand.
TAAGCCTGTCGTCGAGTAGGCTGGTTGGTGTGAAATTGATTGTTGACCTTAAACCACTCCACCAACCAGCAAGTTTGACCTGATCCATCGACCTAGACGGACGCCTGCTTTCTGGTGACAGGAATGGGATTGAAGGGGGGTATATAGGCATTCTGTGTATGTTCACTCCGGTGATAGAATGGGATGAAGTCGATGTTTATTCTGATAAGGTAGGCGCTGGCGGGGCAGGCACCACTCTCGAGTGCTGACTTTCCATGGCCGCCCCGCTGCAAGCACTTCCACAGCAGCCCCTGCAGTTACCCGGCGCAGCGGCGCTTTTCCGCCGGGCGCCCCTGCGGCGGGTTCCCTTCTCCTGTCTGCGCGTCCCGTCCCGTCCAGTCGCGGAACCAGATTAATTAGACTCGAGCTCGACTTTTTTTTTCCTCCTTCCCGGGCCAGCAAACGCCTCCTTGTCTAACCTCACCTCCACCTACCTAAGTATCCGACTTTACACCAGAGCTCGACTGCCTCCCATCTCATCCCGAATTAGAAACCTCACGATCACGCGATGCTCTGCTCTTGTCGCCTGAGCCCCCTGCGGCTTTTCGTCCAGGGTATTTCGCAATTGCACATCTCTGATCCCATCATCGCACCGAGACTCCCCCAATACGTCAAGAACAACCGTACCTTACAGATCAGCCAAGCCTCCACATTTGCGACATCGGCCGTTCACAACAAAAAGCGTGACTTCATACCATTTGAAAAAGGAGGAAAGCAGGCTACATCAAGAGGACCACTGGAAGAACAACCCGACGAAGAGCCGGCGAAACCGAAGCGAGAAAACTGGCAGCTCCAAAAAGAGGCCCTAAAGAAGAAGTTCCCCGACGGCTGGAATCCGCGCAAGCGCTTGTCCCCGGATGCAATTGCTGGCATCAAGGCGCTGCACGCCCAGTTCCCCGAGGAGTACGATCTGAAGACGCTCGCCGACAAGTTTCAAATGTCGCCTGAGGCGATCCGCCGTATTCTGAGGAGCAAGTGGCAGGCGACGCCCGAGGAAGAAGAGGACAGGCAGGAGAGGTGGTTCCGGCGCGGCGTTAATGTGTGGTCGCGGTACGCGGAGCTGGGCCTGAAGCCGCCCAGCAAATGGCGACGCGAGGGCGTTACCCGAGACCCGTCGTACCATCAGAACCGCAAGGAGGCGATACAGAGGAGGAAAGAGGAGGAAGCCAAGGAGAATGTTGGGGAGAGGCTGCAGCGGAAGCTATCTGATACCATCATGTGAGTGCTGGACAACGGCGACTGCACTTCTTTTCGAACAGCAGCTCGAATACCATCTCAGCTCTTACATCATAACGGCCGGCACATGGCCTCAAAAATCTAATCATGAACATTACATCAACCTACATCTCCAGCGCAGCGATTGTCAAACTCAAGCGGTCGAATATGCGCATTGTGACCGAGCCAATCATTCACCCCTAGCAACTGCATGAACCCCATACTTCCCATTGGATGTGGCTGCCTATCAGCCTTCTTTGCGACCGCAAAGCCTCACTCCGTGCGCAAGACGAAGACCTTTATCATCGGGAAACATATCAACTAGTTTTTGCAGAGAAATACACCAGTAGCCGCAAACAAGTTATGAGACTTCTATCCACTGAGACAAAAAAGTTCGAAGTCTTCGATCTTGAAAATGCTCCACCTTACGCGGTGCTATCTCACCTTTGGGAGCACGACGAGGTTTTGTTCCAAGACTTGAGGGACGGCCAAATGCTACGTCCAAGAGCTGGCCTTCGAAAGATAGACGCCGCTTGTCTTGTTGCCCAAGAGCGAATGCTGAGGTATATCTGGATTGATACTTCTTGCGTGGACATCGAAAGCGAATCCGAACGAAGTGAAGCAGTCGAGTCCAGCTTCCGCATCTTCAAATCAGCGGCGTTATGCATCGCCTATCTGTCTGACGTTGAATCAGAGCGCTCTTTGCCGGCTGGCCATGTTTTTCTGACCGACAGGAATCTTGACGATAATCTAGAGGGCAGATTTCGACATACGTTCAAACGCAGTAGATGGTTTACGCGGTCCTGGGCCCTGCCGGAACTTATTGCCCCACCCGAGCTTGTATTCTACTCCCGAGGGTGGGAACTTATCGGTACACGATCGGAGCTCCGGAATCACCTATTTGATGTTACTGGTGTTGACACCTTCATTCTCCAAGGTGGTGATCTCGCAAAGGTATCCGTGGCCCGGAAGATGTTCTGGGCCACGAGTCGCAATGCGTATCGACTTGAGGATATTGCATACTCGCTGGCCGGTTTATTTGGCGTCGATATGATGCCAATCTATGGGGAGGGCAACGTAAGTGCATTCTTACGTCTGCAGGAACACATTGCGAAGACCGTTTCGGATCCAACCCTTTTCGCCTGGAGAAAAGATTGGCTCCAGAAGTTCACGACGTGGGATAAGTGCAAAGATCTTGTCAGCTCAAGTCACCTCCGGGACTTTTTGGCAAGCAGTCCAGGCGCCTTTAGTCACTGTGGAAGCATGTTTCCCGCTATGGTGACCGTCGACGACATGAAGCTAAATCAGAGGGACTTCGGTAATGATGACGATACTGCGTGGGAAACTAGTTCTGTGGCATCCTTCCAATCGTCAGCAACCACTTTGATTGAAGGTTCGACTTCGACACCGGTCACATCGGGCTTGGGCAACGCCATATCATTCTTGTCCGAAAATGATGCCTTGTATCCGCTCTTCAGATTGGCCATGCAAACGCCTCGGGTAGGACCTGACAGGCTGCGAAGGAATCTGACCCGGATTCTGCGGTCCCTCGGCCTGGAACTGGCGATAGAAGCGATGACCAAGGAAGAAGCTCTGTCCGCAGTATTTTTCCGTGTCTACCGGCTGGCAATCGCATCAGGGGTCACCTCGAGAATTGCCGAAAAGAGCCTCGAGCCCATTGCCCTCGACCAGCCGAGAACCAAAGCGCCAGAGGATGCTCCAGGTACTCTTTCTGAGGACCCTCATCGAGATGAATTCGCGCAGCTCGAGCAGGAAGACGACGACCTTGGCCAGGGAGAAGGCGATGATGCTCCCGAGGAGAAGGAGGGACAAGCGAACGAGTTGAACTTCGAGTCCATCAGAGCCTTTGTTCTCTCCAGCGGGGCTTTTGAAAACATGACGAGGAGACTGTCCGATTTTGTCAAACCAACCTTCCGCACCCAGGCCCAGAAGCTTGTTGCAAAGGTCCTCGAAGGCAAAGATACATCAGAGGACCAGTATTGGATTGGCATGAAGGATAAGATGCAAGTCGTCCTGACGGAGCTGGAAGAGTCAAGTCCTGAAAACTTATTGCTGGACATTGAAAGCACGCCGAAGAGGCTCGAAGTATTCCAAACCTGGGCGGAAACTATGACCAAGGAGGAATGGGATTGGTGGCCTCTGCCACCTCCCAAGCATGCTTTGAGCAGCACTGAGGCACGAGTTGGATGGCGCTGTGTAAGTTCGATGCGTCGGTCACTCACAGAGACTCATGTTGCTAACGTTACACACTCAGAGGTGCGGCATATTAAGATGGGAAATTGTGCCAGCGTCATTCGCAAGTAACATTGCAATTCTGCTGCAGAAGTATCCTCTCGCAAGCCGGGATCATACAGTCTCAGCAAGCAACCCGCAATCAGACGCTTCGCCGATGTCTTCGAAAACCGATGAGACCTCATCGCTGGGAACGAGATCCATCAAGACTTCCGCCCCCAACGAATTATTAAAGTCACCCGATCCAACGTCCAGGAAAATTTCGCTAGAGAAGTATGCTGATATAAGCCGCCGGGTTTCTAAAGCCGTAGCAAATGGTATGGTCTCCAACGCTCCGCTAACATCTTCAAAACCTAATGAGACCTCATCGCTAGGCTTAAGTTCCACCAAGACCTCCAGCGCCAACGAATCATCAGCATTTCCCACTCCACCGCCCATGGTACATGTCAATGCTCAGACCCTAGACGCCTTCCCATGGAAACTATTCGAATCGGAAATATTTGACTCCGAAAAGGAAATAGAAGCCTTGAGAATGGCTTACTGGCTGGGAGTTTCCTCATATCCAAAACTCAATGAGATCTCATCGCTAGGCATAGGATCCACCAAGACCTCCAGCGCCAACGAATCATCAAATTTACCCGATCTAACGCCCGAAACTGAGCACGCGCAAATGAGAGCCATTCTTCCAGAAACACGAGCTAGGCTGGGTCCAACGTCTTCGCCTGGTCAAAAGAGTCAAATTGATCAGAAGAGTCAAACTGGTCAGAACCATTTAGCCTCATCAAGCAATACGGTATCGGTTACTCCACCGACATCTTCACACCCCAACGAGATCTCATCGCTGGGAACAAGATCCATCAAGGCCCCAAGCGCCAACGAATCTTCAAAGCTACCTGACCCAGTGTCCTCGCCTAGTCAGGATAATCAGACTGGTCAGAAGCGCGAATATCCCCGGCCGAGGTACATCTTTTTGCTCGCGACTACGGGTCGGCATCGGCTCAGGCAACTACCCTCGCTCTACTTAGACACCGCGGATTTTGGACAAGAATTGCGAAAAGCATATCGCGAGCTCAAAGGCTTCTGGAGGTGGTGGTTTTCGCCTTACAACTTCTCCCATTGCGAGTTTGTGCGTGTAAGTGATATCCTTTCCTTCGTCCTAAAGCGAGGCAAAGACAATAGACTCTTCCCCATCACGGCCTCGTAAGATGGCTAGCATAATAGCACGCGAGCCTGAAGACTCACACTAAATTCTCACCAGTTCGAAAAGTTCTGCCGCAACGGCTTCGCCCACCGCGGCCTCGAAGTTCCAAACATATCCCAAAAGGACTACTACTACAACCCGCGTCCCGCCCTTCGCGAACCCCCGGTCTCTCCCGAAGAATTCAGCCACGTCTTCCACTACACAGCCAAGCGCGAGGCCGTCATCTGGGCATCGCTCGGCCTGCCGTTTTACGATACCGTCGAGGCGTTGAGCGACGATACCGTCGGCTGCATACCGCAGCGGTACCACTACCTTGACGAGCGGAGTAATCGCAAAGAGGACTTTTGGGGTCTGTATATCAGAGAACGACGGTCTGCGTTGATGACGTCGGTGTATATCCTGCTATGCCTCTCGCCATTTTTGGCGTTTTGCTTTTTGTACTTGTTTGGAGTTATTTCGGGGGATATACAGAATGCGACGACGCCGCTTGCGTTGGCGTTGACGGCTCTTGGGTTGTTTATGGGGTCTATGATTAAATCTTAGGGGGGCCAGACACTTAGTCGATGAGCCAGGTTTGTTGGCCTTTCGTGGCTTTAGCAGGATTGTATGAGGATATATGGATGTTTGGTGTTGGAGTCTCATATCAGGAAAGGGTTGAGTCATTATCGTAGCTGGTGTGAATCAGACGTCGGTCCTCCCTTTCAGCAGATTAGTTCATTTTTCACAGTATTGCTACTTCAATTTTCAAGACGTGGGAAGTGTGCAATCACCAAATAATGACAGGAACCTTTCGGCAGGTTTATATTTCGCAACTCTATAAGTGCCACGTCATGAAGACACCGGCTTTAAGTATAGAATCAAGGGATCAAACCATTACATCGTTCCTATGCACATAGCCCGCACTCACTCATGCACATCAAATTTCACTCAAACTACTAAGCCTCCAGCAAAAAACGACCCGAAGCAAAAAGCAAAAGAAACTGTTCGCCGAATGACTATGATTCCAAGGACCGACCGCGATTCGAACGCGGGGCCTAGAGATAGGTTGCTGCTGAGGAGCTGCAATCTCTCGCTCTACCACTGAGCTATCGATCCTGGGTTAGGCGGGATGAAAGGCTTAGTCATCTGGCTGTTGGGAAAGAGGGCGTCTCCATCGTCTCATGGAGACTCTGGCAAGGAAGGAGAAAATGCAGCAAGGGGACACATAAGCGAGAGGCAAAGAGAGAGAAGCGAGTTGGGGACTTGAGAAGTGGGAACCGTTGATGTGGATGATGTGGTTACATGACACGCTTCGCCTGCAGACGTGGAGTGGGGGCTTTTTTTTCTGCTTAGCAAATTGTGCATATGTAACCATATGAACATGTTCATCGTATGCAGCTGAGAAGGACGGGTGGGACATGGAAAACTTGACGAAGCGCGGGATGCTTCACATTCACAACAAGACAGGTAACGGAGCGACGTGCGTTTGTGGGAAACTTGCAAGTGACATTTGAACACAAGTTTGATATTTCGGCTCCCAGTGCTAGCTCCTTCAACCTAGGGCTATGTTAATTAATGTACAGGGCGAGGCCAGTCTAAACACAACGCTAGAGCTTTAGATACCCAAGGAGAACTCGACGCCGACATCAATGTCACGGGCTAGAGGATTACAGTTAGCATCTGAGCTTTAAGAACGAGTGTATGGGGAATTCTATGACTTACCCATCTTGACAACCTTGGACAGTTGCACAGCCTTCTCGGCGGCGGTCTGGAGGTCGTCGATGGAGAAGATCTTCATGCCAGAGTTGTTGATGATCTCGTGGGCGGCCTCGACGTTGGTACCCTGGAGACGGGCAATGATGGGGATCTTGAGGTTGAGCTCCTTGGAGGCGTTGATGAGACCCTTGGCGATGAGATCGCAGCGAACGATACCACCGAAGATGTTGACAAAGATGGCAGAGACCTTGGGGTCGCTCGTGATGAGCTCAAAGGCCTCCTTGATGGCGGCGGGGGTGGCACCACCACCGACGTCGAGGAAGTTGGCGGGGGTACCCTTGTTGAGCTTGATGATGTCCATGGTGGCCATGGCCAGACCGGCACCGTTGACGAGGCAGCCAATGTCACCGTCGAGCTTGATGAAGTTGAGGCCGGACTCGGCGGCGCGGACCTCGTCGGCGTCCTCCTGGGTGGTGTCGCGGAGAGCGAAGACATCCTTCTGGCGGTAGTCGGCGTTGTCGTCGAAGCCGAACTTGGCGTCCATGCAGAGGACCTTGTGGTCAGAGGTCTCGGAGAGGGGGTTGATCTCGATCTGGGTGGCGTCCTTCTCGAGGAAGATCTTGTAGAGCTTCTGGATGGTGTCCTTGGCGTCCTCGATGCACTGCTCGCTGAAGCCGAGCTTAACGGCGATGTCGCGGGCGATCTCGTCGGTGACACCCTTGTTGATGTCAATGTTGGTGGTGATGATGGCGTCGGGGTTCTCCTTGGCGACGGTCTCGATGTCCATACCGCCCTGGGAGGAGGAGACGATGACGGGGGCCTGGGAGGCGCGGTCCATCAGGATGGCGAGGTAGAACTCGCGGCGGGCGAACTTGCGCTCGCAAATGTAGACGGAGCTGCAGAGCTTGCCGCCGGCGCCGGTCTGCTTGGTGATGAGCTTGTGGCCAATCATCTGCTCGGCGAACATCTCGGCCTCAGTGGGGGAGTAGATGACGCGAACACCGCCCTTGAGGCCGTTGTCGAAGGTACCCTTTCCACGTCCACCGGCGAGGACCTGGGCCTTGATGACCATATCCTCACCACCAATCTCCTTTGCGATGGCCTTGGCCTCGGCGGCGGTCTTCGCGTTGGATCCCTTGGGGACACCGACTCCATACTAAAAACGAAAAAGCGACCCTCACGTTAGCTATGGTTTTGGTTCTTTATCGCGCTGAGCTGGCTGAGAAGCTCCTGAAAAACTGGCCCCCCCGAAAAGGAGTGGGGCCCCATGTATCGCAGATTCTCTGGTGGGTGTGTTTACCTGGCGCAGAAGGTCGGCGGAGAGGTACTCGTGAATGCTGAGGTTTCTCCTTTGTTGCTGGGCAAGGCCCGGGTATCTGGGAGCGGCGACCTTTGAGGAAGTTTGGATGGCAGAAGCCAACCGGCTGCGTCCGAGCTTGAACATGATTGTGAAGGGGGTTTATGTGTTCGTGTCGCGAAGGACGGGGGGTGGTTTTCGAAGATCGGAGGAAGAGGGAAAAAACGTCAAGCGCGCCTGTCAATTAAATGACTGACAAGAAGGTCCCGACGGGTGGGATGCAAAGGCGCGAAGTCGTAGGAAGGAAAAAGGAAGAGGACTGACGAGGAGTCCTTCGAGTGTGCTGTGATGCAATTGGTTTTGCAGGAAAGCGCTATCTCCAGCAATCTCAAACGGGAAAACCAGAGGTTTCTGGGCCGCGGGAATTCCCGGTCCTCTAGTTGGTTTTCGCTCGGAACAAAGCTTCAGCCGAGCTACAGGGTTCCACCGCCGCTTTTAGCTGCCAACGGAGCTTGCTTCCTCCGCCAAAACCGTCGCCATATTTCTGTGACCCTACACATCTAATTGTAGGGAAGTACAAAGCAGAACCTGATAATAACAGATGTATTAGCTCATATCTTCATTTTTCTCTTAGGACTTCACAATAACTCCATATCACTAGGTGTTCCATCACTGGCCGAGGCACGGGATAGCTCCGTCGAGAAGTCAAGGTCGAACTCGGAGACCATCCGGTAAAGCGGCTGAAAGTGGCCCGAGCTCCGAACCCGTGCGCCTGTCAAGACACAACACCAACCACGTGTCTGCACTGCTGCAGGAAGCTGCATCTGCAGGCTCATCATGTGGCGTCATTTCTTCACCTCGACTTTCAGACATTGCTAGGATCCAGCTTTCTGCACGCTGCCAGGCGACTCCAGAAGCAGCACGTTCATTTGTACTCAAATTGTTGAAAAACTTACACATACACCAGAACAAATCTTGACTCCCTCGGCTCAGCTCCAACCTACCCCTTTCTTGAGCGCCATTGCGTATAACCATATTGCGGCATAATGGCAACCGAGATGAACCCTACCTATCCAATCGTCTTGTCTGATTCGGTATAGATGCTATCTTGACGACATCATATGTATTTCGGAACCGAGAGGTCGTACCTATGACGGTGAAACTCTCTTGATCGCAGTTTTGGAACCTGCTACAAAGTCAGCGACCATTGTTGAAGTTGTCAAAGGTTGTGACTTACAGAACTCATCTCGGTATGACTTCGCCAGTGCGCCAGAGTCAGCCTTTCACCACGTTTAATCCATCCACTATATCTGTTGCGTGACCGCTGAGTTGGTGGACGTAATACTCAGGTGCCGCGCTGGAAGTCGGGCGGAGAGCCTTAGATGTTGCCATTTTCGACACCAGCTATCGGCTCTGGTACAACACTGACTACGACTGACCATGACTGGCATACATGGACCAGGACGTAGACGGGCCGGTCTTGCGCCAATACCCACTGAGCCACGACTCTGCACAGTATGATCATGGGCAAGGCTTTCCCCAATCGTCCCAACCACAGCCTCAGTCTTCGGCTAGCCAACCACCATGTGCTGATATCCGCTCGAGCTTGATCCAGCCCCCTCGCGGTAGTCGATCTCGCAGCTCGAATGATCTCCTTGGCATTTGATAGCAGGCTGCCGGCAAATTGCAATATTCTGCGCAGCCAAAGACGCGATGAGGGTTTTCCTTCTTGGTGGGAAGCGGTGGCTGCCGTGCTCTTGTCGTCGTCATCCGTAGGCGTTATTGCGGAGGGCTGGACATAGCAGGAGAGCTGGTACGAGTAGTATTCCTCAACGTACTGCTCATCGGACGCATCGTTCTCGAATTCCGGTAGCCGGCAGAAGGGGTTCTGTGGTAGTGTTGTTGAAGTATTCCAAGTAGTGTTTCGCGCATTTGTATGGCTCCAGTTGCTTCGTGCCGGGCAATACGAAGGCCGCTGACACACATCCATCTGGTTTGAGTTTCGTCATTCCCAGCATAGGATTTTACTAGAGTTGACCGTCAGGGTTCATGTCGTTAAGCTGGGTTGACGATGGGCTGTGATGTGGAAGTCAACCCATCTTAATGCCTTGACGGCTTAATAGTGAAGGGCGAGGCGAGACTATAGACGTCCCGTTCTCAAAGACGGCAGTTCTTTGCGTGTCCAGGCATGACAGCCATTGAATCCGGTAGAAGCCTCAATAACCCTAGGCTGCTCTGAGTTCAGCAAAGGTCCTTGGGTAAGCAGGTGCTGGTAAAAGACTCACACATCATAATGCAATTTTAGTACTCAGACTAGAAGAGACGCGAACCTCAAGGAGTAAGAACATGCCTGATGATTCTGCTGCATGTTAGGTACTAGAATGAAAGAAGCGATAAAGGAGCTGTCTTAGCAAGCCTAGTTGCGAATTTGGGAAGACCCCTGTCTTTGATCTGATATGACTTTCACTTTGTCTCAGCAACACTTGTTGCTTCGAAGTCGTTTAGTAACTGGTTAAAATCCGATTTCTTTAAAGGAAAGACGGACCAAAATGGTAATTGGCAAAGAAGAGCAGATCAAGAAAGACATCAACAGTCACAAGTGTCGGGCCGGAAGAACCTATATCATCAAATTGACTCCGATGCGACGCCGGACGTAGTGATCAGGCCATTCCACTCCGCAAATCCCAGGACCCATCTCCGAGATCCCTCCAGCCACAGCATCTGTCGGCACAAAATGGATACCCCTTCGGCTATTGCGATTCTCGGATGAAGGGGCGTCCACAACAACCATCGAGCGGAAGGGAAGGGGATCCACCGTGAGGCTCAACAGACATGTCGTTTCCCTGCCCGCGGTTAACTCTCTTGAATTCCTCTCGAGATCCCAGTCGTCGTGACCGTTTGACCTTACAATACCCTTGCTACGGGAATAGCGTTCCCATGCATCTCTCCCGTTTCTTGAATGTTCTTAGCTTGCATGCTAGCGAAAGGCACTCCCGGCGGACACTTCCCGAACCTTGCCCATATCTATTGACACTGACCAGGGTCGATGACGCGAATTTTGGTTTTTTGTTCGGGATGATTCCTCGACGGGGTCTGGACTTTGGTGTTGCGGATGATGGAGATACTCGCCATTTCTTCTCGCCACTTATTCCCGGGTTTTCTCCCTCACGAAGACACCTCCAAAACTTCTGGAGACCAAATATCCTTCTCATTTTTTTTTTCGGTTTCCGAGCAGAGACACCAGGCTGAACGTGTCCGCTAGCTACCGTTTGCTGATCGGCCGGATGATCGGCGCCTTACACAGCTCGCGGTCGCAGTCGCAGTCGCGAAACCGTTGACGACGTCGCAGCCACAACCGCAACCTCGCAACGACGAAGCCAGCGAAACAGTTTCAAGTAGGGCACCGCTCAGGTCTTATCGCACACCCGGTAATAGAAAGATGAGGAAAAAAAACTGTTGATTCCATGATGGAATAGGCTCCACATCGTATGTTGGCCGTAGGAACAACAAGGAAAAGCGGGCTCTGACATTGCGAAGACTCTCCGAACCAGTCCCGAGCCAACTTCAAGGTGAGGTGAGAAGACGTTGGAGGCGATTGGCGAAACCGCGAATGTGACTAACCCAACCAGTACGTACCCCCTTTGAACCTCACAAATCTCGCGACTAACTTGTACCTAGACCATTTTTTTCTCCTTTCCTCTCAACTTTTCACAACGCCGTCTTCTTCGAGATTTTGCTAGTCTTCCTGGACTCGAGTGAGCCTTGGACACGAGACCGAGCAACGACTGCAGTCTTATTGATAGCGGTTCCAAGGAAGCGAGACGCACATGGCATCGCACTTTGGAGTGCGCCGGCGGCGGCAGTCAGCCCGGTGCTAGCTACTTAGGCAAGCGCCCAGTCGAGATTGTTCTTCGTACACCTCAGCCGGGGCGTCGAGCTTTTGCAAGTGTGCAAGCCGCCCACTCAGCTCAGCTTCACATGCAGGTAGGTCATGGGTATTACATCCAGGGGTCCCACAAGACCGTCTTTGACCTGGGCTCGGCCGGCCATGGTCTCGGAGGTCATTCATCGTGGGTATATAATCTCACTGGGGCCACCCTTTCCCGAGAAGTCTCCCTCCCCTTGTCTCGGTTTTCCTGTCTCCATCTCCAGTTCTGTTTCCTCGCCTTCGTTCCAGAGTCTCTACGCTTTCTTGTCAAGGGGGTCACCGTTTGACCTTTACCAAGTCCAGTCGATCTCTACTTATACCCTCATACACACGCATACACATAGACCCTCTGGACTTGGTTCACTGGTCCCTTGATCCCTTCCTTCTACTTCATCTCTCAAGCTCCAACAAACACCAACATCGCAATGCCTTCCGAACAAAAGCCTCTCAGCTGGTGGAAGCGCCACTGCACCCCGCCGCCAGCCATCAACCGAACTCCCCAGTGTCCATGTTCCGCCTGCTGGAACGGCAACGGCGAGCACTGGAAGACGACCGTTCCACAGACCACGGCGCCAAAGTACGCGTCCATCCCGAGCCAAGCAGCAGCAAAAGAGACACGGACGATGGCTCTGCGACGAGAGTCAGAATCAGACCTGACACCGCTCCGCCGCGAAGAGACTTCGTCGACGACAAACCTCAGCGTCTACTCCCAAGATAGCAACGCCAGTTCAGACCGCGCCTCTGTCACCGACGTTCACCGCCTAGCTCTGGGAAAGGAAATCGTCTAAGAGGGTAGAGAAGGGAGAGGGAAGGGGGTGATGAGGGATGGAGGGGAAAGCGAATGACAAGAACGCGAGGAAAGCTGACTACATCTGGGCTACATTCACCCCGGGAAGTGGCATCTTGGCGTTGGGGAAGTCTGGACCATTCTTTCCGACAATTCCTCTTTACTTGCCCTGTGTCGCTCGAGCAGGGCCGGCCGTCCTTTCATTCAGGCAGGTTGGATCACAGCCCCTCAATCCTGCCCCCGGACGCCAAGACGCTTACTATCGTCAAGAGCGTCGTTGTTCTCGCAAGCTGCACAAGCGACGGTCCAGAGCACCAGATTTAGGGTTTGAGATGCCAGATAAGGGGTCCTTGGGTCGCAGTCGTTGGACGAACTGGGAGCGACGCCGGCGGGCGTCCACCCCCTAGCTTTGTGTTAGCGGGGGTGGTGGACTGGTCCCGTTGGGCTGGTGAGATCTCAATCCTGGGGAAGTGATAGGATGGGGTAAACAGAAACATGCTCTTGGGTCTTGGCCCTGTGGTGTGGTGCCGTGCCGCTGGTGGTTGGCGTGCTAGCTATCTCGCTTTTGGCTTGAGGTGGGCTTGGAGAGTTGGGGTAATGGCAGGCCTGACCAGGTATGGTATGCCGGGGGGTTTTGGCTCCCGCATGTCAGCCAGTCAGGCGGGACGGAGAATCAGCCAAATGAGGTTCGCTTGGTTGGGAAGCCGTGACTTGGATGTTGTGTCAAGGCGATAGATACCATGAGATAGAGAAGGGTGTTTTGGTGTTGGTACATTGCGGAGGGCGTTACTTTCTACACGAACACTGGAGGATGCTATGGGGTTCATTTTGCTAGTTCAATAAACATTACACCAAAGACTTCGGTACCCGGGTTTCCAGTATGATTTATCTCATCTTTCAGATAGCTTCCAGGTTTCTGTCATTTCTCTGCTCCTCCTACTGTCTCGAAGAATCATTCGAAGCTTTGGCGGAGCATCTACGGCCCCATCACGGCCCCGTTATTTTTGATCGGTCGGGAACCTAACCCCACCATTGCACCGGGAGCCGAATCAGGTATTTTTGGAGCAACAAGCTTTGAAAACAGCACGCAATAGCTTTAAAGAGTGACAACAGCAGCACCTTAAGGCGATCTCCAACAAAGATAGTCAACAAAACAAAAATATAGAACGCTTCTGAGCGGCAAACACAGCACTGGGAGTGCAAACAGCAAAAGACAAGGACCGACCGCGATTCGAACGCGGGGCCTAGAGATAAACTGCGTTTAACTGCAATCTCTCGCTCTACCACTGAGCTATCGATCCAAGTGGTTATTGAATGTGAGCAGAACTGCCAGAGCAGTGTTCAAGTCGGGTGAGAGGACACGGTGGCTGCAAATGACAAACAGAATGGGTCTCTGTGGGGCTGAAAGGCATGCAGCTTGGGGCGGTACAGTCACTGTGGAGGCCGTTGCTATTCTACGTCACTAAGAGCTCACCCCAACGGTCTGAGCTGGTGGCATGTAACTGAGGTGAGCTCCAGAGCTCAACTTTGAATCACACAAACTACCAGCCTGTCAAACCAGACTCGATCGAGTCCATCCCACACATCTCGAAGAATGGCACCACATGTAGATCCAGCCATCCTCGAAGCCCTCCAGCTTGATCCTGAACAGACCAAAATCGCGTCTCATGGCGGCTCCGGATTCGCATCATCTTTCAAACTCACCTCTGTCATCGATGGTCAGCCCACCAACTTCTTCGTCAAGACGGGCTCTGGGAAAGACGCCGAAGTCATGTTTAGAGGTCGGTGAAACCTGGCTGGAGTGCAGAGCAATCTGGTGAAGAAACACATCTGCACTTGATTTGGCATCCAAAGCTGTCTTAGAAGCAGGAGCATTGACACTTCCCGCAGGCGAACATGAATCGCTAAACGCAATCCACAACGCCGTGCCGAATTTCTGCCCAAAGTCGCACGCCCACGGGCGATACCAATCATCCCCGGGCACATACTTCCTCGTCACAGATTTCTTGGATCTGGGATCCTCGGCCCCGGGCGGATCGGGCATGTCGCTGGCCGCGAAGCTCGCCAAGATGCACACGACCCCGGCGCCCGTCCCGAAGGGATTCGACAGGCCCATGTACGGCTTTCCTGTGAGCACATGCTGCGGCTCGACGCCACAGGAGAACGCGTGGAAGGAGACGTGGGCCGAGTTCTATGCCGAGAACCGGCTGCGCGGCGTTTTGCGCGCAGGGATCAGGAGGAACGGCGCAGACGGAGAGTTGTCGGAGGTCGTGGAGACCGTTGCGAGCCGGGTTGTTCCGCGGTTGATCGGCGAGGACCGCATCAAGGGGATCAAGCCGGTGGTGATCCACGGGGATCTATGGAGCGGAAACCACGGCCGTGGCCAGATTGCGGGTAAGGGCGGCGCGGAGGAGGTTGTCTACGATTCGTCGGCCGTGTATGGGCATGCCGAGTACGAACTGGGCATCATGAAGATGTTTGGCGGCTTTGGGAGTAGTTTCTGGAACGAATATAATGAACTGGTGTCGAAGGCGGAGCCAGTTGAAGAGTGGGATGATCGAGTTGCACTTTACGAGTTGTAAGTCCACTCCCTCGCGTCGCTTCGAGCTTTCGCCCACTTGCTTGAAGGGGGGGTTGCCATGGTGATTTGCCCCGCTAACTTGTAGGTGTCGCAGATATCACCACCTCAACCACTATGCGTTATTTGGTGGAGGATACCGCGGAGGCGCCATGGGGATCATGAAGAAGCTGATTTCAAAGTATGGCTGAAACAATTGAAGTTTACCAGTATTACCATGACGTTGGGAAGATTGGTTTGTGCTTGAGGAATTCCACATTAAAGCCGGCCCGCGCCGGTGGGAACCATGAACTTTGTATTAGCGGCCAACCGAAATGACTGACAGCTCTTAGTTTCAGGGACGGCAGCACTGGATGGACACAGACGTCTCCGTTGAAGGAAAATTGTAGTCAGGAGCCTCACATCGTATCTCATTACCCATACAATTCACCATGACTGGTCCGCTATTCGACGGAGATACCTCACATGTCGTGGTCACGTCGTCTGATGTTTTCGAGGGGATTTTGGAGAGATACCAGGATTCACATGCCAGGGGTTGCCCTGAGACCGAGCCTCCAATCACTGGGTGACTGGCCACTCGTTGGGAACTTGGGGGAGGGAAACAGCACGGACCAACCATTCATCCGGCGCAACTGCACACTTTCCCACAGTGGAGGGCAGTAAAGCCAGGTGGGAAAGGCAAGATTAACGGCCCATGACAGGGGAATTTGATCACAAGGGTCGATGTGGTCACTTCCTCTCCCAGCTGCCAACTCCCATTAGTACGCACTGCACTCTACTTTCGCCCCTGTTGCTACATTGCACCCGAACAACGTTTGGCTTGCTCTCCCGTTCCTTTTCTTCCTCTTCTTCCTTACCTATTTCTGGAAAACGACAATGACCGAATAAACCCTACGAGACTTGCCCCTCCACATTATTTGCTTCACTCGTCGCTGCAACCATGAACGGCCACTTTGCTGCTGTCGGCGAAGAGCCGGATGCCCAGAACTACGAGCATGGCATCCAGGTCATTGACGATCAGAAGGACTTCAAGTACGATACAATCTCCCCCGCCTCAACGAACCGACGATGATCAGCGGCTAACTGACTTCTGTACAGCTCCCATGTCGCAACATATTTGCAAAAAGTGCGCGTCGCCGAGGCGGGGTTCAACTACCACCTCATCTCCGTCTTCGGCTCCCAATCCACCGGCAAGTCGACGCTGCTGAACAACCTCTTTGGTACCGACTTCTCCGTCATGTCCGAGACGATGCGCCAGCAGACTACCAAGGGAATATGGATGTCCAAGAACAAGAAGGAATCCGGCATGGCCGAGAACATCATCGTTATGGATGTTGAGGGGACTGATGGACGCGAGCGTGGCGAAGACCAGGATTTCGAGAGAAAGAGCGCTCTGTTCGCACTGGCAACTAGCGAAGTCTTGATCGTCAACCTCTGGGAGACACAGGTCGGCCTGTACAATGGTGCCAACATGGGCCTACTCAAAACCGTCTTTGAGGTCAACCTACAGCTCTTCCTCAAAGACAAGCAGTAAGTCGCCCTGTGCGTGGGCAACCCCGCCGCTCGCTAACAGCCTACACAGGTCGAGCTTGAGATCACTCCTCTTCTTCGTAATCCGAGACCACCTTGGCACGACGCCCCTTGCGAACCTGCGCAACACCCTGGTCCAGGACCTGACTAAGATCTGGTCTTCCATTTCCAAGCCGCAGGGCCTCGAAAATTCGCGCATCGAGGACTACTTCGACTTCGCCTTTGCCGCCCTCCCCCACAAGATCTTGCAGGCTGATAAGTTCACTACTGAGATCCAGAACCTGGGGAGGAGGTTCACTGCGGGGCACCGCACGAGTGGGGCCAGCACTCAGGAGTTCGATGGCGGTGTGTTCCTCCCCGAGTACCACCGACGCATTCCCGCCGACGGCTTTTCGCTCTACGCTGAGGGCATCTGGGATCAGATTGTCAACAACAAGGACCTGGACTTGCCGACACAGCAAGAGCTGCTTGCGCAATTCCGTTGCGATGAGATCTCGAGGGAGGTCCTGATTGGTTTCGATACTGCCGTTGTACCGCTCGAGGAGAAGCAGTCCGAATCTGCCAGAGCCGGTAAGCCCGCGGTACTGGCCGATCTGGGTGTGACGGGACGCGAATCTCGTGAGAAGTGTCTCAAGGCATTCGAGATTCAGGCCAGCAGGTATCACAAGGGTGTTTACTCGCGCAAGCGCCAAGACTTGGAAGCTAAGATCGACGGCCGCCTCAAGACGCTTTACAACGCACAGTTGTCCGCCGCTCACAAGGCCGCCATTGCTTCCTTCAGTGAGCACGTTTCGGGTGCTGTCAAGGCTGGCCAAAAGTCCGGCGCGGCCTACGAATTTGCTGAGATCGTTACCGAGGAGAAGAAGAAGACGCTCGAGTTCTTCAAGACCGAAGCTGAGAGCCTCGCCATCCCTGGCGTCGCTTGGTCCAACTTCAAGTCACAGTATGTGTTGTTTGAGAAGGAGTTGGACGACGTGAGCGGTAAGCTGCGCAAGGAAGAGATGCGCCGGTTGGCCACGAGGGTGGAGCGATGGGTCAAGTCCCGCTTGGGCGATGCGATTGGCCTCGAATTCAACAAGCTCGGCTCCGGTAGAGCTGGATCCGGCGCCCCCGAGACTGGTGAGAAGCCTGCGGAGAAGGATCTTTGGGATCGTATCTGGACCGTGTTTGTCGATATCGTCAAGGACGCACAGGGCAGGTTCACCGACCGTGCCAAGAGCTTCGAAGCTACCCAGGATGAGGTCGAAGTTGGTCTCTGGCGCCTCAGGCGCAAGAGTTGGGTCGCCCTGCGCGAGAAGATTGAGGAAGAGGTCATGGAGGGCAACATTCTGTTGAAGCTGAGAGAAAACTTTGAGGACAAGTTCAGATACGACGAGGCTGGCGTACCAAGAATCTGGAGACCTACAGACGACATCGAGGGCATCTACACCAAGGCAAGAGAGTCGACGCTGACGCTCATCCCATTGTTATCAAAGTTCAAGCTTTCGGAAAGCTACGGACCTCCTGAGTTGCCTGCCTGGATTGGAAATCAACCCCGTGGAGTTGAGCCCAGCGACGAGGAAGACTTGACACCGATTGGCGGTGTCGATGAGGAGGATGGCAAGAGCCTCGAGGAGGAGATGACTGTTCTCAGCGAGAGCAAGCGTCAAGACCTCGTCATCCGGTTCAAGAAGACCGCGGACGGTGTCTACGTCGAGGCCAAGCGTAGTGCCATTGGCGGTGTCGCACAAGTACCCCTGTACTTCTATGCTCTGCTGGTGGCTCTTGGATGGAACGAGATCGTTGCTGGTGAGTTGTGTCTCTTTATTATGATGTGTGTTGAACCGAATACTAACTTACGACAGTCCTGCGCAACCCGTTCCTCTTCGTCTTCCTCATCATGCTCGCCGGAGGTACCTACGTCGCGTATACGCTCAACATGCTCGGGCCCATGTACCAGATGGCCAACGCGGCCGCCAACCAGGGTGTCGAAATTGGCAAGGCGAAGCTGCGCGAGTTCATTGAGAACTCGGACACGGCGCGGCAGGCGCTCGCCATGCCCGCACGCGATAGCGATTCCATCAGCATGGACACGCTCGACAGCCGGGGCAAGAAGAAGAGCGCTGAGGATGATATTGATGACATTTAGACTTTTGTCTCCCTCGTGCGCGCGCGCGTGTTTGTGTGTTTAGGTTAAGGTAGTTAGTTGTGAACAGCTGAAAATGAGGCTGCGTTCCAGACGCCCGATAGAGCGAGGGAAGAAGGGGTTTTATGAATAGGGAGGCAAAGGATATAATGTCTATAAGATACGTTTTTCAATTTTGATGAAGTGCCATGTGATACCCGTGTAAGCCCATGACTTTGCTCGCACGATATCGTCAGCCTTGATTTTCATATGAAAGGATTTGACACAAGATGATGAAACGAGGTAACCTGCGCATCCACGGCTTCTGGTTTCACATGTTTGCTATACATCACCAAGTCCATTCACAAAGTACACTGTTGCAATGGCAAGCTCATCACAGAAAACGGGATCCAATACTCAAGAAACGCGACTTCGTGGATATTGATTGATGCAATTATAAACCTCCCTTCAAAAACACAAAAAAACAGCCGCTACTCCTCATGATGGTCCTCCAACTCGCTCATCCCGGACCACGGCGCAAGCTCTCCCCTCGGTTTAAGAAAGTCCTGTTCTTGGACCCAAAAGGGAAACCCTCATCCAACAGCTCGAAACCGAATCCAAACGGGCTACCTCTTGAGCCACTTTTCAGAGGGAGAAAGAGAAGACGGGATATCTCGCAAAACACACTGCCGACAGCCAAACAACTAGAAGAAACCTAACAGACGAGCCGATGTAGATCCGCCGTCTCTATCATCCACAAATCGACTTTCAGCCTATAGTCGTATCCTGGGAGAAATTGGCCCCCGCATTGCTCATCTCGCAACCCTGAGCAAAGAAGATGCGAGCTGGGTTTTCGTAGTCGTTGTGGATACTGTAATAGTTCCCTGCACGACAGTCAGTAAATCGTTCATACTCAAGACGCAGACAGGAACGGCTTACCTCTTGGCACAAACCACATGCCACCGGCGCTTATTCTAAACTGGGACTCGTGTACCGTAACCAAGACCTTGCCTTGGAAGACGAAAAACACCATCTGCATCTTACGCGAGTTTTTCGGCCGCTTTTCTGCGCCGGGCGGGAGGTCGACGACGCCCGAGCCGAAGAACGGCAAGCTGAGGGTCTTTGCGAAGCGAAACGTCGCGTCCCGAATGTCCCTCGTCTGGATGGCGCCCGCGGCGACGGCGATCCGCTCCTCGTCGATCTCGACCTGCTCGTTGATAGCGGGCGGGTTGAACTCGTGCTCCGGCTGCCAGACCACAATTTCGCCGTCGACGCTGCCCGGGTCCTGCTCCCATGGTTCCGCCGGCTCCTCGTCCTCGGATTCGACCTGCTGTCGCCGTCTGCCTGCCTTGGCAGTAGGCCTGCGGCCTCTTGGCCTGCCCTTCCTCGCAGCCTCCCGCTCCTCTTCCTCCACGCGGACGACCTCCTTGACGCTCGGCAGGAGAAATCTGTTGCCCTTCTTTCCATCTTCGAAAGCCTCGTCCTCGTCGTAGGTGACGTGCTCGTTCTTCCAGAACGCCAAAGGCTTGTAGGACTGGCGACCGGATCTCGTGTGGGTGATGGAATGGGGGTCCTGCTTCTGCTTTTGCGATACCAGACCGCGCGCTTTAGGCATGGGCGGCCCCTTTTGCACCACGCCCAGAATCGAGTCCTCGCCCGCTGCGGCTTGCGGCTTGCGTCCTGGCCTGCCTTTGGGTCCTGGTTTGGCTTTTGAGGCGGCCTTGGCCGTCTGCTTCGATGATTCCCCCTCTTCCTCCTGGGGCGCAGCTTTCGGCCGCCCCCTTGCTCCGCCCGTTGCCTTCTTTGGTTCTTTCCGCTGTCGTTTGGATGCGCGATCGTCTTCCTCTTCTTGCTCCGCCTTGTCTCCGTCGGAATTACGCGAGCGTCGTCGTTTGGGCGCGCTGACCTCTTCCGCCTCAGGCTCAGGTTCGTCTGACTGGGTCTTCTCCTTGCCCTTGCCCTTGGCTGGCCTGCCTCTCCTCTTAACAGGCGCTTCTTCTGGTTCGGACTCACGGTTTGACTGTTCCTCTGCCTCTTCCTGGATAGCTGGCTTCGCCTTTGGTGGACGGCCTTTGCGCTTGGTAGGCTGCTTCGGAGCCTCCGCTTCTGAAATTTCCTCTGTTTCCGATGCTGCTGGCTCAGATTCGGGTTCTGGTACTTGACCGTCGTCCATGCTGACCATTTGCATCGACTCCTCCTCCCCGTTTTCGACATGGCCATTTTGCGCCTGTAGCACAGCCTCCTCTTCTTCTTCGTCTTCGGAAGAGACTGCGCGTCCACTCTTGAATCCGTTGGGACGTTTACCGTTCAACCCGGGTCCGTTTTTCTCCAGGGCGCCGTAGTCAAGTTTGCGTGAAACTGGAGCTCCACGAGTTGGCTGAGGTTCTATCGGCGACGATGATCTCCGCTGGGGTGACAGCCGTGTCGGTGACGAGGAAGGGCCGAAGCTCGGGTGGCGCATCGCAGGTGATCCGAGGTTTGTCTTGCGCGGGGAGGTCCCTCGGGGAACGAGCCGAGGGTGGTTCTTCATAATGGTGGAAGGCCCGGGACCGGATTCTAATACGGAGCTTCGTCAGAAAGCCAGCGATGTTGCATGATCTCAGTAGGGCTTACCCGACTCCAGCTCCATGTCCTGTTCTCCATCGTCGCTGGCGGATCCATTGTCCTTCTCCGGTGAGGAGAAAAGGCCGTCGATGGGTTGCATGCCATGTTCGTCGCGTACGCCCGTGTCGGGCAATTCAATGCCAGTCTTGCTGTTGGGATGTCAGTCTAACAAGTCCATATACAAATTCGAGCTTGCGATCCACGCCAGCCCGAGAGAAGGAGTGCGCGACGCACCGTCCTTTCACACCAAGCTCATGGAAATCGCCTGTGGAGGTCTCGCGGCGACGGACGTTGCTCTGTCGCGGCGGTGCCATTGCGAATGTGTAGTTGTGAAATGGTCCGGTTCGAGAAATTTGATTAAAATTCGAGATGGAGCATCCCGATCTGGGTCTTCAGCACGAGTGACTCGGGTGAGAATGAAGGGACGTTGTGGACCAGATCGTGGCCGTGTTTATCTTGGGGTGAGGTGTTGTTGGGGAGGTTGACCGCGCGCAACTTTTTGGTTGGCAAGTAAATTGACGACGCGCGCTGGACACACCTGTGTCGATGGACTTTCAGTGGCCGGGGCCTGCTGCAAATCGGGGTTGACAGGGGCAGGTACTTGTGGACTTGGCGCCCCTGCTCAACGCGTCCCCATTAATCTAGACGCGTCGAGGGGCTAGCCAACAAGATTTCCCGGTCCTAAGTTCAAGTCACTTTGAGTGAACAACTGACCTTGGTCTTCACAGTCTCAACTATTTTGGTATTCAGCTCGGAGTTTGGAAAAGACGTGTTGCACTTAATTCTCAAAATATACCCATACGACAACATACCGTTCATACGACACTGCTCTTTTACCTTAGAAGCGATACCTAGGGCGAATCCAGATTGCTCTCAACTCGTCTCCAGTTCACCAGTCACAATGGAAGACTCTCCAATGGTCGAGGATATCGCTCTCGAGACTCCAGCCCCGGGTGCCTTTGTTCCCCCTTCTATCAACGAAAAGGCCATTCTCTCGGGCGACTCATACACATACTTCTCCCCAGTTCCCTCAACACTTCTCCCACCAGCCTCATCGACAAAAACCAGCACACCTGACGAATCAGATTCACCGGCAGCGTCCGGCACTCCAGTCTGCTTAGGTGTCGATGAAGCCGGCCGCGGACCGGTCTTGGGACCCATGGTGTATGGTGTCTTTTACCTACCCATTCCCCTCTCGGACCCCTTACTCCGTGAGACCCATCACTTTGACGACTCCAAAGTGCTCACACCGGCCGTCCGCTCACAACTCATGACGGCTCTGTGTACGCCGGGCTCCGACCTGGCCGAGACTTGCGGCTTCGCCATCTCAGCACTCAGTGCCCGCGACATCTCATCAGGCATGATGCGCCCGGGAGCCAACTACAACCTCAACGCCCAGGCCATGGACGCCACCGTTGACTTGATCAAGGGCGTCTTTGCGCAGGGCGTCAACATCCAGGAGATTTACGTCGATACCGTCGGTCAGCCCGCCGCCTACCAAGCCAAGCTCCAGCGCTTCTTTCCCGCAACAAAGATTACAGTCGCGAAGAAGGCAGACAGTCTCTACCCCTGTGTATCGGCCGCTTCTGTATGCGCAAAGGTTACCCGTGATGTTGCGCTTGAGGTTCTCTACAAGGGGCGAGCCCCTGAAGCTGCGGCAGAGGGAGAGGAGGCCATGGCTTGGGGTTCAGGATATCCATCAGATGGACGGTGTGTTTCATGGATGAGATCTAACATGCACCCGGTGTTTGGATGGGGTCCGGAATGCCGATTCAGCTGGGGCACGGCCAAGGACATGCTCGAGGCCAAGGGAAACCCAAAGGTGGAATGGCCGGTCGAAGATGACGGCGATACCGCGCGGATGACAGACTTCTTTGCGTCGGGGAACAGGGAAGAAGATGGTGATGAATTAGGGACTTGGTTTGGCAGGCCGGCTGGCCTAGAGGCGTTTTAGTCTGATAGTTCAGATTGGGATTGTAAAGTATGTCTCACTGTTTGAATGCCGCCTTGAAGGTGTTAATATCTTGCGCTGCCTACCCTTACGACGTCCACATGTATGACCGGCGATATGTGAATAGGCTGCAGTAAACAACGATGATTTGCTTACGTTTAATTCTCATCGACATCGTCTACAGATAGTGCCTTGCCATTGTGTCATTATGTCTGTAGAGTAGAGAGTCAACCACTGTTACGTCACAGTCCTTCAATGAGGTGGTCGGTCGTAGTCATACAGTCCCCGGCTGCGTCTGGCTAGCATCACGAACAGCCTCATTGTCCACGTTTCTTAGTATAACCATGTTCCAAGTGTTGACAAACAGCGACAAACCAATGCTTTGCATTTGTCCACCTCAGCCATTCCAATGCTGGTCATGTCACACGGTTCCTATCATTTATTGGCGTGTCTATGTGGCACCTCGTCATGCTGTCTGCTTGACTCGCAGCTAAGACGGTCTCCTCTTGGTCTGGCCATCGTCTCGATTTGGCAATGAACACACTTGCACACTCTATGTACAGCTATCATGATCGATCTATTCTGAAGGACAGGAAAACACGTAGGATCAATTTTCATCGCCGCATGGTCGCATCTTCCATTGGCTACTTTTTATCATAGAGTAGATAGGCTTATTTTAGGTTTCTCATCACCGTATTGACCAGCCATAAAAGCACTCAATATTTGATGGATTCAGTATAATTTACATGTTGGTTGTCGGAGACGTTGGAAGGCTCCTAGGTAGCCTATCCTTTGATCACAAACTTTTCATTGGCTCAGCCGTGATCGGTACCTTCATTTGAACATCAATTGTCACTTGCGCTTCTTTTCTGAATGCTTTATGTCCAATACGTGTAACAAGCGATATTCACCTCGGCTCTGGAATGCCTGTTCGCATCCTCTCTCTTATCACTAAAGAATCGGCCAGGTCAGCAGGCCCCTCCCTTTCCATCAGTCACTTGACTGTGGCAAGTTTACAGGAAGTCTTTCACTCGGTCCTTGGGCATTGAACGGCTGCGGGAAGGATCGAAGCAAAGTTACGATGATTTCGAGTGTTCCCTGCTCACAAAGAGGGCATTTTGGGGTGGCGGTAAGTGGATGATACTTACCACCAAGATACCTTACAAGGAAATCAGCATAATATGGCAATCATTGTTTCAGGCATTGCGACATGGATAGAAAATCTACGTGACATAAAAATGTTTAGGAAAGATTGTTCGAACCCTGAAAAGATCTACGTAAGCCGAAGCTGCGTTTCCCTTTCAGCAGAATCACCGGGCGGTAAAGGCACTGTTCACGTACAAAGAGCTTCACAGTTGACGAAGAAGCGCAAGTCTGAATCCGCAGGAGAACTTACGGAGGCAAGCTAAGGCGACTACTCAAGTCATATAATTAAAGGCGATCTTGCGCGTATCGACTATGCGTAACCTGTCCACGATATACTCTACCAGACGTGTTCACCCTTTGCCCTACTATCCTTTCTGAACCAATACGCTTTACTTGCCCCCAATCCGTCAACGAAACACTTTTACAAGAGCCATTCGTCGCTTTGTTTCCGCGCTTGACTCTGAACTTACTTCCTTGCCGGAAGCTTCACCATGTCGTTGCCCAAGACCCCTGTTAGAGCCAGAATCAGTAAATTATGGAACCCAAGTGACCATGCGTCACTTCTCGGGAAGAAAGGCAACCACCTGATTCTGGATGAGGGCACTGCCGGAATCATTCGGAACCCTACCGAAAAGATAGAAGACCGATATCTAAAGTTTGAGGTTTACGGTCAGGAGGACACTCGCTGGGGACTTTATTGCAGCACCAAAAAGTTCAAGGACTTTGCCATCGTTTCTGAGGAGATCCTCGAAATGGTCACTCTCCCGGCGCCAGGTTCTCTTACGGAAGTTGATAAGCCGACTCCGGTCGCAAAGGCCGATGAAAGTATCGAAATACCGTTTGAACGCCTTCTCGTCACATTCTTCGAGTCGTGTAAAATTCGTAATGATGATCTAGATCTTGCCGGGGTGAGTCTCCGTCAGCTTGAAATGTTGAAACAGCCAAAGAAAATCACGAGCATCGCGGGGAAAATGGTTCAAGGTCAGTGAACGAAGGAACTTGTGACGAGAACATGAGATGTTGAGAGTAACGCTAGGTTTCGAGAAGATGGGAACTCTTGATTTGTTTCGAGGTGGAATGCCCAGCCTCAAGGAAATCATATCGAGGGCTACCGAGGTCGATAGACTCCCTGCTGAGGAGAGAAACAACTTAGACAACGAGCACGTACTCTACATCACTGTCTACCACGGGAAGGACGACTCTTCCTCGGAAAATTTCAGAGCCCATTGCTTCTGGAAGATGAGCACGAAGGGAACTGAATACGTCAACAGCCAACGGCAGAAGATCGAGTCCACAATGCCATCCCGTCGTTCCGTCATTCGTTACGAGTATATGAAGAACTTCCTCAAGAGCCACAAAGGAAAGTGGGCTATCTATCCCATCGCCAAGATGGAGAAGCCTGACCCCTCTGACGGCCTATCATGGCATACTTGGGCAGAATAGGCAATGATTTCTCTATACGATGCCTACCATCCAGGCATGCGAGACATGTCTTGGGAGGGCTTCAGTAACCCGGCCACCTGTTTGCCCGGTCAGGTCGCTAGTATATGTACAGGAATCGCTGCCTTGATTACGGCATCTGACGCATTTTCTTCATTCGCGAGACCCAGCTTCTTAGCTAGTCCTGGCTCGGAGAGTGGCCTTGAGAGTGGCCTTAATTGGAACAGCCCAATCTTGGAGCTGTATTGTGCTGCAAATGGCCTTTGGACGGGGCCCGAAAGAATTCGTCATGGGGATGATACATCTTGCTGGCTCTATAAGGGACCGCCGTGCAGAGTTGACGACAATGGTGATATCAACGACCCCAATAGACTCTCCGTCACCTTGTTTCCACACCGAATGCCAAAAAAACGTAAAAGACGCGAAGGAAAATATTCAGCGCCTCCGCCTTCCTTTGAGGAAGAATCATGGCGGCGAATGGAAAGTCAAGGATGGCGACTACGAAATTCCTGCAGTCGAGATTGCACGTCCTTCGACGAATCCTTGCCATCCTTGTTCATACGAGAAATTTGACGGCGTCGGCCTATACGGTAACTTCTTGGAGACGTTCAGAATAGCCTATCGCATCGAATATACGAATGCAGATGGAAACCTCGAGACTAGGTACTTGACGTCAGACCTTTCTGGGAGCCATGGTACGAAAGAACAGAGAGACTCTATCGAACAGAAATGGGTCCAGGCAATATCCGTCCTCGCGACATTTGAAGATGAGTGGAATAGGAGACCCAAACGTGTCCCGGCATCCCTCATAGACGGGTGGCCGATCAGGCGTCACAATATCGAACCCAACTTCTTCACAGAGGGACTCAGAGCTGTTATTCCCATAAAAGTAAAATCGGACCGGCTCAAACGACTTACCGACAGGAAGACAAAGAAGCTATGGAAGAGCAATCTTGAAGCCAAGTGGTTTCCCAATGTCGGAAAAAATTGGCAGCAGCCATTCGTTATCAAAGAAAAAAGCACTTCTCAACCTTTAGAGGCTGGTCACACTGAGAAAGCAGGCGATGGCAATGTCAAGTGTAAGGAGACGTGTCGATTCGTTTACGACTCAACGACGTCTCTTGATCCCGAGGAGGATACCTAGGGCGACCGAAAGGACCAGACTGACTGGGAGATATGCGACATCTCTGACTAGCAGAGGCCGCTCTCGCGCTTTGAGGTCAATTATTTAGTCCCCCCGTGTGGTGGTACACTTTGCAATCGAATGTGTTTGTAAAACTCACTAGTTCGAGTACTTGGTTGAATCTATTGGTTTCAAGAACTCGACTGAAATGCATTTGCGAGACTGCAGTCATTGGTACCCGAACAGCCGTCCGGGCTGTGGTCATATCGAGGTTCCGAGCCCGATTCCAGACCCACTTATTACGGGATCCTTTTTGGTCAGGCCCGGCCGATCGGCCGGGTAAGTGGAGTCATTTCCGATTGTCGCAGCTTTTAATAGGCCATCTCTACGGAGTACAGAGTATCCGTGCATCCCTTACCCAAGGTCGGTAAAGCACCTTAGGTACCTTTGCAATTCCTACTGGTGTCGTCGGAAGTTCTGTCTTTGCCTTCACCTCTGGTTGCTTAGTCGTTGTTGGGTACTGCCATCCGTTGGAGCATCAGGTACGAATACGTACCAAGAAAATGAGAAACAGAAAAAGCATAGAGGCACGAGAGGGGACCATAGCAGTAAGGTAGGAGGAACAGGAGCAACAGAAGAAAAAAAACCCGCAATGGTGGGTTTCATTGGGCTGCCATGGCAACAAAGGCTGCCCTTTGCGCACCTGCATGCAGTGTTCACCACCTCACATACCACCAATCCCAAGAATATTTGCGATAGCAGCCTGATTTCCCAAATCAATTCCTTTTGCCAGCTGTACGGAGTATCAGCCTGCCTGAATGTTCTTGTGAATGCTGCAGTTCCTTGCGTCCCTTCTCACTTTCGCCGCCGCATTTGTTGGCGCTCACAACCCAGCCGACATTGATCGCACCTCCTGTTGAACTCAATTGTCGCCCCTCGGTTGCTTGAGATTGAGGTGCCTGACTAAGGTCCAGAATGGAGATTCGAGATGGTTGTGGTGGATAATAGATGCTTCATGAAGAGTCGCTGGGTCCGGTCGCTGGGCCACGCAGTGGCCCAGCTGCGTGGCCCAGTCTGGATGATATCACCTCACCAGCGATGGAAATTCTCTTTTCTGGAGCGGTGTGGATTCGTGGACGAGAGGGGAAAAGTAGAGGATACCTACACAGACCAGTTTTAAGGCGTGCATGGGAGCCAAGCCAGGGTACTGCGACAAGGGGCGCAAAAGGGCTGCCCCTCCATAGACTTCATGGAAGCGTATGATGTCAGCGAATCGCCTTTCGCAGAATCTTTCTCACATCGTTGGAATCGCCTTGCGAAGCGCTGGGGAATTGCCTCGAATCCTGGAAAATTGGAAACTTTGCCTCCTGGAGAGGCTGAAAAGACCCTAGTCTCGAATTAATCCTTGTAGGGGTTGGTAGAAAATTTCAGGCGTATTCGAGACGCTCCTGGAAGTGTCCCCAGCTGGGCCGCAGCGAATGTGGTACCCCACCAATTGAGGGTAGGTGGAAGAGGAAAGAACCATTTCGAATTTTTGCGGGGCACTGAGTCGCTCCTGCCTCCTACCTGCCGTCTACCTTTTAAGAATCCAAACACCAACCTTCTGCATCTCTTGATTCCTCACTCTTCACGAAAACCATTCTCCTTCTTAATACCCATCAAAATCAGAAGTGTCCAGCGCATTTCTTTTTTCACCGAATTCTTGATCGCTGATATCAACTCTACCGGAATACAACTTCTCCCGGTTACGCGCACGAAGATACCCCTCCTTCACACGCAAACTCCCAAAACACCACAACTCTTCTTCCACACAACACAACCATCACAATGGCTTCCGGAGGCAAGGCTGTCGGTATCGACCTGGGTACCACCTACTCGTAAGTAGTTCTTTCCCGCCTGCTCTCTTTCCCCCCTCTCTCCTCGCCCTCTGGCCCCCCATGTCACCATCACCAGGCAATTGGATGAACATTCACTAACATCTCTCAGATGCGTCGCATACTACTCCAACGACAAGATTGAAATCATTGCAAACGACCAGGGAAACCGCACGACACCCTCTTTTGTGTCAGTTTTAGCCCGAAATGCTGCCAAATTTTTGACACTTTGCTAACTTTTTTTTGCAGTGGTTTCACCGACACTGAGCGTCTGATCGGAGATGCGGCCAAGAACCAGGTCGCCATGAACCCCCACAACACGGTCTTCGATGCCAAGCGTCTCATTGGCCGCAAGTTCCAGGACTCCGAGGTCCAGGCCGATATGAAGCACTTCCCGTTCAAGGTCATCGAGAAGGGCGGCAAGCCCAACATCGAGGTCGAGTTCAAGGGCGAGACCAAGACCTTCACTCCCGAGGAGATCTCCGCCATGGTCCTGACCAAGATGCGTGAGACTGCCGAGTCCTTCCTCGGTGGCCAGGTCAACAATGCTGGTAAGTTATATACGTCTCTACACTATCAAGGTCATTGACTAACATATCCCAGTCGTCACTGTCCCCGCTTACTTCAACGACTCCCAGCGTCAGGCTACCAAGGACGCCGGTCTCATCGCCGGCCTAAACGTCCTTCGTATCATCAACGAGCCTACCGCTGCCGCCATTGCCTACGGTCTTGACAAGAAGGCCGAGGGCGAGCGCAACGTTCTCATCTTCGATCTTGGTGGTGGTACTTTCGATGTGTCTCTCCTGACCATTGAGGAGGGCATTTTCGAGGTCAAGTCCACCGCTGGTGACACTCACTTGGGTGGTGAGGACTTCGACAACCGTCTCGTCAACCACTTCGTCAACGAGTTCAAGCGCAAGCACAAGAAGGACCTGTCCTCCAACGCCCGCGCTCTGCGCCGTCTCCGCACCGCCTGCGAGCGTGCCAAGCGCACCCTGTCCTCGTCTGCCCAGACCTCCATCGAGATCGACTCCTTGTTCGAGGGTATCGACTTCTACACCTCCATCACCCGTGCTCGCTTCGAGGAGCTTTGCCAGGACCTGTTCCGCTCTACCATCCAGCCCGTCGACCGTGTCCTCACCGACGCCAAGGTCGACAAGTCCCAGGTCCACGAGATCGTCCTGGTCGGAGGTTCCACCCGTATCCCCCGTGTCCAGAAGCTCATCTCCGACTACTTCAACGGCAAGGAGCCCAACAAGTCCATCAACCCCGATGAGGCTGTTGCCTACGGTGCTGCCGTCCAGGCCGCCATTCTGTCCGGTGACACTTCCTCCAAGAGCACCAACGAGATCCTTCTTCTCGATGTTGCCCCTCTGTCCCTCGGTATCGAGACTGCTGGTGGCATGATGACCAAGCTCATTCCCCGCAACACCACCATCCCCACCAAGAAGTCCGAGGTCTTCTCCACCTTCTCCGACAACCAGCCTGGTGTCCTCATCCAGGTCTACGAGGGTGAGCGCCAGCGCACCAAGGACAACAACCTTCTCGGCAAGTTCGAGCTTACCGGCATTCCCCCCGCCCCCCGCGGTGTTCCCCAGATTGAGGTCACCTTCGACCTTGACGCCAACGGAATCATGAACGTCTCCGCCGTCGAGAAGGGTACCGGCAAGTCCAACAAGATTGTCATCACCAACGACAAGGGCCGCCTTTCCAAGGAGGACATCGAGCGCATGCTTGCTGAGGCCGAGAAGTTCAAGGATGAGGATGAGGCTGAGGCCCAGCGTGTCTCTGCCAAGAACGGCCTCGAGTCTTATGCCTACTCCCTCCGCAACACCCTCAGCGACTCCAAGGTCGACGAGAAGCTTGAGGCTGACGACAAGGAGAAGCTCAAGACTGAGATCGACACCATCGTCACCTGGCTCGACGAGAACCAGCAGGCTACTCGCGAGGAGTACGAGGAGCGCCAGAAGGAGCTCGAGGGCATTGCCAACCCCATCATGATGAAGTTCTACGGCTCTGCTGGCGGTCCTCCCGGTGCTGGCGGTGCCCCTGGCGGCTTCCCCGGTGCCCCCGGCGGCGCTCCCCCCGGCAACCACGACGACGGCCCTACCGTCGAGGAGGTTGACTAAATTGATACCCTTGATGAATTCTTTCCTTAGAGTCCGAGTCATGGGTGTGGCACCGCATCGGCTGCCACTGGGTTTCACGACTAGACTTTTGCTTTCTTTGCATTTATGAAATCACGATGGGAAAAGCACGGTTATGGGTCAGAGATGTATTCTAGCTAGACTCCGCGGTTTAGGAAGTCTAATACAAAACAGTAAAATTATTTGTTCATTCATTCATGCTTGTGATGTGCTCTTATACTCGAATACTTCCCCATAATCATACGACTCAATTATGAATGGAAATTGTAGTCGTTGTAGTAAAAGGGCTTCACTTTGCCCGGCCGCAAAAATGTGAGAAGAGATGGATCCTTATTGTACAGTTGTATCATGCTGCGGGTTCGATGCCGAGCCCCTGCCTAATCTGCTTCCGCCTCTCAATCTCCATCCTCTGCCACTCCTCGTCATTAATTGTGGGTTCCTCCAAACTCTCCGTAAATGCCATGCCCGGTGGGACCTTGGTGGTCCTTGCCTGCCAGACGTCCTCACTACTGGGCTTGCCATTTCCATACTTTTCAAACTCCTTCTGACGATAATGGTCTCTTATGGCATCCTCCTTCATCTTTCCCGAGTAACTCTTGATCCTCATGCAGAACCAAAAGTCCTCCCAATGTTCGCTGCAAGAGCGCATCGTGCCGTATCGGTAAATGCTGTTCCACTGGCCGCCGACAGACTGGCAGTGAAAGGCCATGTCAAACGCCTGGCGGCAAGACATCTCTGTGGGAAGGGTGGACTCAGCCACGGGATTGTCGGAGGGTGGCGTGATTGCACGGTTGCTGGTTTGAGAGGGGGAATCGGGTGAAGATTTGAGGGAGAACCATGATGAAGACGATGATGACTTGGACGGTGTGGAGGATGATTGTGCTGGCGCTGACGCCTTTTCTTCTGGCTGACTGCCCGATTCGTTCTGGAAAAGGGCGAGGAACTTTGCAATCTCGGGATCGATCTCGGAGTCAGTCGTCTTAGTCGAGGATGGCGGGGTCGGCGCGGGAGCCTGTGAAGCTTGTCCCGGGGCGGGAGTCTTGGGGGGAGATGGTGAAGCCCAGAGCCAGCCCATTTCGAAAAATTGTTGATTTAGAACAGAAGAGAGCGTAAAGAATCGGGCAAAGTCCCAAGGTGATATCGTCTTGGGCAGGTCGGACGCAATCGAGAATGAGGGGAAGTCGGCAACCGTTACCATCAATGACCTCCAAGACGCCGCGTCTAGCCAATGAGTGGTTGCATGATTTTTGCCATAGCTGCGCGTGCTCTGGTGGGGCGTCGTCGGTTCGGATAAGATATCGTCCGTTTCGAAACTTAAGGTTATGGGGCGCGTTGGACGCCCGGGGCCTTCAAGTGGGGCCGCAAAGCGTGACATCATCCCACGCGAACACCGGGGCTGACTTTCTCGTGAAGGAGCTAAGCAGCTCTGGTAAGGTGAGGTGAGGCAGGCAAGCTAGTCGGCTGCCTTGATTCTCTTCCATTGCCTTCCATCCAGCTGTTCTCAACGTCCCGTCCTCAAACTCAATTTCACCACTCGCTGTCAGAGCAACATGTGAGTCTGCATCGACATCCATCCAATGTTACCTACCAGAGCGCTGCTTCGCTCCGGCATGAGGCCTGCGCCTCGGCTGCAGATGACATGGGGCCTGCCCCGGCCAATTGCTCAATTCCAGCGACATGGAGCTATCGTGCACGCCGCGTCCAAAGCATGGGAGAGTACCGTAACCGGCGACGAGAAATCCGGGCATATCGCCACTTCGGAGAGCGAATCCATTCTCTTCTTTGACAGTAAGATTTCTGGTCACCCCTTCTCTCAGCCGAGTCATTCCTGCATCTGACCCAGGACCTCGCGCCTCGGGTCTAGTCCCTACCCTCTCCCAATTTTGGCCTCTTCCGAGCATCAAGTGTCGTATCGATGCCCTTCACTGTCTCCGTTTCTCTCCTTGATCACATCCCCTGCTTTCTTCCCACTCACGGTCTTGTCCTCTTCACCCCCACCTTTGTGCCTCTTGTTCAATGTCCATTTCGGCCAGCGCGCTGGCGCGAGGAAACAATACTGACAATAGCTGGTAGACCTCTTTCCTCTCAAGCTCACCTACCTCCTCCGACGGTCATGGCAGTCAGACCGTGACCTGACCGACCTTCTCAAGCGCTTCGATAGCTCTGGCGGAGGCCTTGGCACCGATCCAATCAACCTAGTAAAACGAGCGATCCCCGACGATCTCCCAATCAAAGTCACAGAGATCCTACCGCGACTCAAGGACGGAGGAGCTTTTGTAAAATTCAGCCATGGCTCCGACGTTGTACCAAAAGATATTGAGAGTGAGTTTGAACTTCGTTCTAGTCCGCAATGACGTCTTCGTCGCTATTTAAACTGAGTCTCCTCAACTCGTGTCAATGCCTGACTAACACCCATAAGCATCTCTCGCTCGTTCGCTGGAGAAACATCCCCTCAGACCATGGTTCAACCCCTTTCGTGGGGTTCAGGCAGGATTGGTCAAGGGAGTTCCTTGGCTAGAGGATCTCTACCGGTTTCCCAAAAGTCGTGTCAAGGTCGAGTTCACAGGAAAAGATGCAGGCGGCGAGGCCGTCGAACTCTCACAGGAGAACCTCTACAGTCTGTTTCGCAGATACGGTAAAATTGCCGAGATAACTTCACAGCCTTCCGACTCGAAGGTTCTTCCAAAGTATGCGTACATCGACTTTGCGCGCGTCCGCGACGCCATCATGGCGAGAAATTGTCTTCATGGATTCCTGGTTGACGAAGGTCTTGGTGGCGGAAAGATTGGCACAAGGCTTCGCCTATCCTATGAGCAAAAGGTCAAACCGCACAACATCTGGAACTGGCTCACTAGCCATCCTAGGGTGGTAATTCCCGTCGTTGCCGCCCTCCTTGCTGCCATCACAGTGGCCATCTTCGACCCCATACGCGAATTCTTCGTCAAGGCCCACATCCAACATTCTTTCCGACTGAGCAACAACAAATTCTACCGATGGATCAAGAGCCAGACTTCCGACATTTTCTCCTCATTTGGGCACAAGAAGGCTGACAAGGCCGGGTTCAGTGCAGTTTGGCAGCATCGCCGAGACCTTATCGAGCAGATCCAGACTTGGCTCCTTGAGAGCTCCGACACTTTCATCGTTGTTCAGGGCCCTCGGGGTTCAGGCAAAAAGGAGCTCGTCTTGGACCAGTCACTCAAGGGTAGGAAAAACGTTTTGGTGATCGACTGCAAGCCGATCATCGAGGCAAGGGGCGAAAGTGGAACCATCAAACACCTAGCTGCCGCCGTGGGCTATAAGCCGATCTTCGCTTTCTTGAACAGCATGAGCAGCATGATCGATTTGGCAGTTCAGAGCACGACTGGGGTCAAGGCTGGCTTTTCCGAGACGCTGGAGTCGCAGGTGGTCAAAATCCTTCACACAACCGCAGAGGCCCTAAAGGAAGTCTCCCTCGCCGGGCGCGACAAGGATGGCAAGGATGGCGACCTTTCAGACGACGCATACTTGGAGGCCCGTCCAGACAAGCGGGCTGTTGTGGTCATTGATAACTTTTTGCACAAGAACGAAGGCTCAAGCCTGGTCTACGACAAGGTTGCGGAATGGGCTGCGGCAATGGTTCAGAATAATGTTGCCCACGTCATCTTCTTGACAGACGACACCTCTTACTCAAAATCGCTATCGAAGGCGATGCCGGATCGCGTCTTCCGCCAAGCTGCTTTGGGTGATCTCTCCCTTGATGTTGCCAAGAAATTCATCATCAGTCGTCTCGAAGAGGACGAAATTGAAAAGGTCCGAGAACAGTCCAAGGAGGCAGAGGAGAAGAAGGATAAGCCCGAGCAACACCGAAAACCCGATCTCTCGGAGCTGGACTCGGCAATTGGAATCCTCGGTGGCCGTCTCACAGATCTCGAATACCTTGCTAGACGACTAAAGGGTGGCCAAAGCCCCCAGCGCGCCATTGAAGATATCATCAACCAGAGCGCCACTGAAATCGTCAAGATGTACCTTTTGGGTGGCAAGGATACTGTTGAGGGCAAGAAATGGTCCACCGAGCAGGCGTGGTACTTGATCAAGGCGCTTGCTTCTCACGATGCTCTTCGATACAACGAGGTTCTCCTGTCCGATACATTCGCCTCTTCCACCACCCCTGGCGCCGCGAACGGGGAGTCAGCCTTGGAAGGACTTACAAATGCAGAGCTCGTTACGGTAGAGACCTACAATGGCCGGCCGCAAACGATCCGCCCAGGAAAGCCAATGTACCAAGCAGCATTCAGTCTTCTGCTTGAGGACCGTGTTCTTAGGGCCAAAATGGACTTGGCCCTTCTGAAAGAGCTTACGAAGGTTGAGGCAAAAGTCATCGAAAAGGCTGAAGGAGAGCTGGCGCTGTTGGGCAGCCTGCCAAAACAGCCTGCTCAAACCGGGTCTCGAGTAACGTACCTGCTCGAAAAGCTCGAGGGCAGTCAAGTCAAGATCACAAAGTATGAGAAGGAGATTGCAGCTCTCAAAACGGTTCTCAAGCACAACTACTAAGGCTTCATTGTTCGGGGGCCTACGCTCTGTATCAAACCCAGGCAGAGAACGACCGACGATGATATACGGTGGTCGATACCCTTCTCAATATTCTAGTAATACTAGAGCCCTCGGCCTCGCCCAGAAATGCCCCTGTACAATATACCAGTCCTTGCTCTGTTGTCATTTATATCTGGCGCGGCTATTTGAGGTACTCAAGTCCAAGCTTGGAATCCGTGATGTACCCAGATGAGCGATCTTCCCTTATATAGGTTAAAATGTCTGGTCAAAAAGAGGGTTACTAATTTCTCACCCACAACATCGCTTCTCAAGGAAACACCGACTGCTTTGAGAATTTTCCGGAATTCCATTCACTTGGGTGCTCGGATGCTATGCCACACTTGTAATCCGTTCCTGGGTATCTTAAGGTAAGTAGGTAAGAAAGGAATCCATGATGTGAACAATGAATGGAAAGCGGGCGTGCTGTAACTTTTAATGGGTCCTGTCATTATGGACCCCGAAGTCCTGTAACTTGCGGCCAATGAGACGCTTGGCATCGAAGACCACAGTGTTATGGGGTTCATGGCGACCTGGTTCTTGGCGGCACTTACGATAAGAAAGCTGCTCATGATCCTCAGTGTCGGTGAAACCAACTGCGAAAAAAGTTAGCAAAATGTCAGCAATTCGACAGCAATTCAGATTCGGTACGTCCCGAAACTCGGAGTTGGAACACCTTAAAAAAAAATCAATTTTCGTGGCCTCCGGCCATGAATGATTGCAGCATATCACTGCAGGAGAATAACCCCAGCATTGCTAGGTAGGCTCAGTCCTCAGATATGAAGGTGGATTTCCTAGAAGATCAAGGACGCAGTGGCAGGTCTTCCAGTAGCATAGATGGAGTAAAGGCACTGTAGACACTGCAAGGGCGTCCCCAGAGCAGAAAACAGGACACGCACTCGCGAATCAGCTTGTAATACAGTTGCAACATCTGTTTTTTTCGAAGGCAGTCAGACTGAGCAATATTTTAGACTCCGCATCATCTTCGCCTGCTGGAGGAACCGCCGCGGGGATGAAGGTGGGCAAACGCCTCCACAGCCTTTTGGAGAAACGCATAGAAATACCTCCACCAGCCCCGCGGGGTTCGTTAGGGGTCCCTCGAAAATGACCATTGTACTGGTTGACAGTGTCAGGACAACACGACTCAGACCTCACCTATCGACCGGGAACTTGGCCGAAGGACATAAAGGTGCAAAGTCGTCCTTGGAACAAACCCCGGTCACAAGGTCATGTGCTTGCGGTGCCATCAGTCAGCCAAGAACCCAACCCAATCAATCGAGGGTAATGCTTCTCTGGAGAGCTGCATCCTCCAGCAAGGGTGCAGAGGAAAGCGATCATCGGCCCTATAGCCCAATGCGACAGCCCAAGCTTTTGCGGACGACGATACAAGCATTCTAGAGGGCTGGGCACTTTCTCGGCAATTCTGGGCATTGCGGGCGGCTCTCTAGCACGATTTCTTGGCTACGACTCTAGCCGACGACACCTCATCAATTCGCGATTCGTGATTTAACAAGACGATTCGACTCAGACGGGATTTCTCCTGTCAAAAAATGCGCCACAAATCTACCAAATAATCACGCGGCCTTTTCGCCGTCTTTTGTCGGTACTATGAAACTCCAGGGACGGATTTACACG
Organism: Colletotrichum abscissum; assembly: GCF_030869225.1. NCBI lineage: Eukaryota > Fungi > Ascomycota > Sordariomycetes > Glomerellales > Glomerellaceae > Colletotrichum > Colletotrichum abscissum. The sequence goes on from NW_026850501.1 coordinate 112,998, forward strand.
AGCTGTTGCCGACTTGGCCCCACCAAATCCTCTGTGCCCTCGTACTATGGCACCATGTCTACAGTCTAAGTACCTAGAAAGCCATTCGGTTGGTTTCCAAGTGGAGATGTCGATAACTGGTCTGCCAAAAAGACCAATGGCAAGCATACCGCCTCCAGACGGTGACGTCTTCATGCTGGCGTCGAAATGAGGAGTCGATTTATCCCGGTCGAGCGCGCTCTCTTTTGTGTCCTCTTCCCTTTCAACCATCTTTGGGTATGGAGAACGCATTTTCTGTGCCCCAAACCCCGCAAACCCGGAGTCAAGAAAGCGTACCCGGTTTGTTTTCTGTCACCTCTAGATTCTCGGAGCGTAAGCAGAAAGATGCAATGGCGACCTCACCTCACGGTCGCAGAAGCCACACGGACTTTGATCTCGACTAGGGCGTCAATCTCACCGTTCTTGGCGTTCTCGACGAGATCTCTTGTCCTGTCTTGGCTTTTCCCAAATTCCCCGAGATAAGTGGCGGCATCTCCAAGCCTCCAACGACAGAATCCACAAACGATCCCGCCTCGAAGCGTTCCCCCCCGGTCGATAGCCTACCCCGGGAACGGCGCTACTCTCCAAACATAGTGGGATCGGCAATTGGATAGCATCTCATCTGACAACGCCATTCCCGTCTTGCGCCGCACAGTAGCCCGCTCGCTCGTTTACCTCGCATGTTTACGACAAGGGCAATTAAGACGGTCAACCTTCTCGGATGTGCTTGAGTCTTGCACTCAAATGTACTTCTGACGGTATCCGTCCGACAGGGACCCGCGTTTTAATTACGTCTTGTCTCGAACGGCCAGGGTTCCTGTCCTTATCTCTTGCTACACGGACGTTCCCACACAACGTGTGTTGCGTGTGCCAGGACTCAACCGCCGCGACGTGCTTTTCCTGGGGAGGAAGTGAGAAGCAAGATCAGTCTGGGGAAAGCCATGGGTTTTTGACTGAAGGATACGGCTAGAGAGCAACGGACCCTCAGAACCATGAATCCGTTCAGTCGAAGACGGGACCGTTAACGGCCAAGGCTGACCCGAAGAGCTTAGCTTTTGCTTTCGACTTTGCTGTCTGCGGCGTCTAGCAGCCGGTATCATATTGTGCCGATCTCTGCCCGATTCCCCCAAAACAGAGGAGCGCTACCAAGGCGCCGGGCTTTGGTCCGCAGAACTCACTTCGAATGACAGCCACTGCTGGTGGAGATCTCAAATGTCGCACAACCCAGATGCGCCCTTGCGGAGCATCGTTACATCTCTTTCGACCGGTAGCCCAATTAGACACGGGAATCTAGACGATGGGCCATGCAAGGCCGAACTCGCGAACCATGAAGTCTAGTATGCTCTCCGCTGCCTTGGTCAGGCCAAGAGAGAGCCGCCACTGTCATGGTACCCAGTCGTGCCATTCACATACACCACGCGCGCGTGAGGGGATGTTATTTGCTCCATGGCTCATCTGAACAATAGCTACCATCTCCCTGCCCCCCAAACCCCAGCGAATCCACTTTCAAAGGTTTGGACTTTCCCCATGGGTCGCCCCATTGTGGATCTACCTCTGGATGCTCGTACGCTGTGGTCTAGTCCCATTGACATGAGAGAGGGGGGAACAAAGCCGGTCTACCTAGTTCGCGTTGACAGACGCCTTCGAGCTGCCGTTCTTGACTTGCGGGGGAAGGTGGTTGCGCCGATCTGGTCTCCGTGAACCTTGTGCAGAGGTTGGGATGAGAAGTTGTCTGTGGGAGAGATACAAATACCAGGCAGCGCCCATCCCATGCTTTCCCGGTTTCCCCCTCTCCTCGTCCGAGCCCTGTCTTTGAGTTGGACGATCACTCTCGGATTTCAAGGCGCATTCTATCGTAGAGACTTGATTGTCATCTTGTGATAGACCAAGAGTATAGAGCTCGAAACACTCACACTTCAACCAAGAAGCCATCAAGCATTGAGTCGTCGATAGTACTCAACGCGCCGCAACAATGGCGGACGACAAACACCTAGACGGAGCCGCGGTGTAAGCCTTACTCACTTACAATGAATCTTCAAACTTCAACTAACACGCCCAGCTCGGGCGACTTTTCCAACATGGAGAAAGCCCGTCGCGGATCCCAAGCAACAGTAGACCTAAATGACAACGTCGACGCAAAGTCCGTCATCCGCCTCCAGTTCCCTCAGTTGAACGTAAACTAACCACCCACCCAACAGAATCAGGAACCCCCTCCTCGGCATCACCCGCGCCGAGCTCCTCCGCGACGTCGAAGCCTTTGCCCACGACAAGGGCCTGCAAGAATACATACCCGTCTTGAAAAAGGGCGCCCTCGTCGCCCAGGACCCGACGGGCTACGAGGAGATTGACGGCCCCGAGGCCCTCGACGCCACCGAGATCCAGGTCCTCCGCGACGAGATCGAGCATAAGTGGCGCATCCCTAAGATCCTGTACCTCACCATCATCACCTGCTCCATCGGCGCCGCTGTCCAGGGATGGGATCAGACGGGTAGCAACGGCGCGAACCTGTCGTTTCCCACGGTGTTTGGGATTGGGGGTACTTCGCACCATGATACTCTCCTTGTACGTCTCACTCACTCACTCACCCGCAAGCCATGTTCTTGGTATCATCACATGTTAACACTCTCAAAAGGTCGGCCTCGTCAACGCGGCGCCATACATCGGCAGCGCCCTCATCGGCTGCTGGCTCTCAGACCCGCTCAACAACTTCTTCGGCCGCCGCGGCGCAATCTTCTTCGCCGCCAACTTTTGCCTCTGGCCCGTCATCGGTAGCGCCTTCTCCCAGACCTGGCCGCAGCTGCTCGGCTGCCGTATCCTCCTCGGTATCGGCATGGGAGCGAAAGCCAGCACGGTGCCCATCTTCGCCGCCGAGAACTCGCCCGCGCCGATTCGCGGCGCTCTCGTCATGACGTGGCGTGAGTACCACCCTCTCCCCCATTTTGATATAGATATCATGACGAGAGTCACATGTATAGTTCCTGCTGTATGCTGACCGCAACATCAACAGAACTCTGGACAGCCTTCGGCATCGCAGCCGGAACGGCAGCCAACCTCGCCGTCGCCAAGACCGGCGCCATCGCCTGGCGCCTCCAGCTCGGGTCCGCCTTCATCCCGGCCCTGCCGCTCGTGCTGCTCATCTACATCTGCCCAGAGTCCCCGCGCTGGTACATCAAGAAGAACCGCTTCCCCGATGCCATGAAGTCGCTGCTGCGGCTGCGCAACCACCCGATCCAGGCCGCGCGCGACATCTATTACATCCACACCCAGCTCCAGGTCGAGGCCGAGATTGTCGGGCGGTCCAACTACGCGAAGCGCTTTGTCGAGTTGTTCACCATTCCACGTATTAGACGGTGAGTGATGATGCCATATCATGATGAGACGAAGAAAGAGTTTGCGTGAGATTCATCGAGTATCGAAACTGACGTTTGTGATCTGGTGCAGTGCCACGCTGGCTTCCTTCACCGTCATGATTGCCCAGCAAATGTGTGGTAAGTCGCGACCCCGAACTTGAATACCTCTCGATCATTACTCACCAGTGGACAGGAATCAACATCATCGCCTTCTACTCGAGCACAATCTTCAAGGAGGCCGGCACATCAGAGTACAACGCCCTCCTCGCCTCCTTCGGCTTCGGCATGGTCAACTTCCTCTTCGCCTGGCCCGCCATCTGGACCATCGACACCTTTGGCCGCCGCTCCCTCCTCCTCTTCACCTTCCCCCAGATGGCGTGGACGCTGCTCGCCGCGGGTCTCTGCACGCTCATCCCGGGCACCGGAGGCGCTCACCTCGGCCTCGTGGCGTTGTTCGTCTACCTCTTTGCCGGTATGTCCCTTCTCATCTCACTCTGCATGCACATATCAAGAAGAAGAAAAAAACCACTAACAAAGCCACAGCATTCTACTCACCAGGCGAAGGCCCCGTCCCCTTCACCTACTCCGCCGAGGTCTTCCCCCTCTCCCACCGCGAGGTAGGAATGTCCTGGGCCGTAGCGACCTGCCTCTTCTGGGCCGCCGTCCTCTCCATCAGCTTCCCCATCATGCTCGCCGACCTCGGCGTCGTGGGCTCCTTCAGCTTCTACGCGGGCCTCAACGTCGTCGCCCTCGTCATGATCTTCTTCTGGCTCCCGGAGACCAAACAGCGCACCCTCGAGGAGCTGGACTACGTCTTCGCCGTCCCCACCCGCGTCTTCATGCGCTACCAGCTCACAGAGGCCCTGCCCTACTGGTTCAGGCGCTGGGTCCTCTTCCGGAGGGACGCCGCGCTGGAGCCGCTGTACAAGTTTGACCTCACGCACGAGGATCACCACGGCAGCGAGACGTACGAGAAGACGCAGGTCGAGCAGCGGGATCAGAAGAGGAGCGGCTCGGCTACCGGCGTAGACGTCACCGCCTCGTAAACGGATGGGGGGCGGCCGAGCCGAGGTACGAGATAGAACTTGTAGACGAAAGACCTAAACGCGGCGGGGAGTGGTTATGTTTGCACTGACTGGCCTGGGAGCGCCGTTGGACCCGTGGAACGTTGAGAACTGGGGGGGCTTTGATACCAAATGAGGCTGAGCTAGACGGGAAGCGCATGGGAGTTTACGGCGTGTACTACACACGCGCGTCTACGTAATTAGCGTCGTCGAGTTGACTTCGTTTACTCGGAGAATTGTTTTGTAGATGAGGGAGAGGCAAGAAGGGGGGGGCGGCTCTGAATGGGTAAGCCCGCCCACAATCCGTAAGCGAAACACATCACGAAAGCACCGGAACATATCCCGATGATGCCACTTTGCGTGCGCCCCCTCCCTTCGTAGCTACGTAGCATAGCCTGTAGAGAATGACTGCCGATTGCGCAAAGAGCCCCTCCAATTTTCACGATTCATGACAGACAACATTCTTTACCAACACAAAAGACTTTTCAACCAAACCACCCTGCCACGTCTCCCGCCACCAGACCGGCCCGCTTGACACACAGAAAGGCTGGAGGGGCGTGGTTGAAAGGCACCGGGGAAAATGTCTCTCGACGAATCTGGCTCAGGGGCGGCAAGGCGGTAAGAACATTTGCAGGTCTCAGTGATCTTCTCAGACGGCGCGAGAGACGGCGGCTTTTCTAAATGGGTCCTCCGATCTCCCTGGTAGCGGGGGCCGCGTTCGGTTGACGTATGCACCCCGACAACCCCGAGTTCTTTTCCTGGGACGACGACACCAAGTGCGGAAGAACGCGTGGGAAGGCAAGTCGTTCTTTGGGAGACATAGAAGAGCGCGCTCTCAGCCCTTGGCACGAGGGCAGCGGCAGCTAGGCGTGCTAAGCCAGCCAAGGGCTCGTGAAGACTTTCCCGAACTGCCCGCCGCGAGCAGTGATCCAAATCGAGATTCTTCTCCCGCCGCTCTCGTGTTGAGTCTAGCGTCAAACCCAACAATGCAGACTGAGGCGATCGATTATGAAAGATTTTCGCAACACGGGCTGTAGATCCGATCCAACCTCCGACATGCAGATTCAAATCGTAGAGAATGTGAGACGTGGCACCGCTCGCGCTGCAGGAATTCAGAAAGGGGATAGGCGAACTGTAAGAGGCAACATATTACAGTGTTGGAAGTCACATGAAACACATACTTGAAGAGTAAAAAGAAAGAATGCGCAAACAGGCCATTTCGTCTCGTGTGGAATAGAGTTCCTCATCCGTGGACCGTGCCTCTTGCCCGAGAAGGTGAGGAGAGATGGTGTTACACCGCCGCAGCCTCGGAATCTCTAGCGTTTGCTTTTTCAGGTACCCGCGTTTTTCGAGGGTCTGAGGTGTGTGATGTGTCTCTGACGATCAGTTCGGGCTGAAAACCGTTCTTGGGATAACAAGAGGAACCGTGAGGGAGTCGGTTGTGTCATTGGTCGCCACTGGCGCGAATCGCAATGAAGCCAACGTCGGACTAGGCTGGCGCCGTTGAGGACGCCGGCTGTTAGGCTGCCGCGAGCCGCGGACGGGGCGGCTGGTTGGTTGGGTTTTGAAAAGGGCTAGTGAAGAAGAACTGCTGACAGGGAGGGCGACTGACAGGCCACCGAGTGGGCGCAACCCGTACACGGTAGATGAGTGGCCGACCATGTGGCGGTTGATATTGCGAGAAAAAACCTTGAAGCTCGCCTGCGACCTATGGTGAGTATTAGAAACAGAGCGGAAATTGAATTGACTTCGTGATCAATGGGTGCAGGATTGAGCGGCCTGTCGAAGCAGGGACCCATGGGCAGGTCTAGACGGTCCAGACTCGAAGAGACTTGAACGCGCGGTGCAAGCCAGTTTCTGTCACAGCTTGTCTCTCTCTTGTCCTTGTAGGGCTCCGCTAGGACGCAGGGGGCGGGGATGGGGGGGAGGAGAGCTGGGAGACTGGAGACTGGCGCTCGAAAAGGAGGAGACTGGAGACAAGATGCGGCGGACGACGAATGGACGAGTGGGTGGCTTTTGGTGCTAGCGAGAATTGTATGCGGGTGGAAACGAAACAGAGACGACGTCGGCTTGTGGGAAGGCTGAAAAAAGGACGGGAGTAGTCTGGTGTTTTGGTGTGATTCTGTAACTATGAACGGCATTGATTGCCTGGTGTGACGGGCTGGTCCGACGGAGGATTGTTGTTGTCTTTTGGTCCCTTGGGGAATCTTGGAGGGTTGCAACATGGGAAGGGGGGCCATGCCAAGAAGGGTGACTCTCCAGATGGGGTGGAAGGGACGTGAGGGAGTCGACACCCACAGTCCATCGAGGTGACTCGGTTCCAAGAGGTTGGATGATGGGCAAAGAGCTAAAGATGGATCGATTGATGGATCGGTGGATTTGCTACTCGTCAAGCGGCGGATGGATGATGCTTCCAGCAACTGTCAAACGCAAACATGTGCCGGCGCGGACGGTGGGGGATGACTTGGATGGATGGATAGGTGATGGAAGGGTGATGCCTCTCTCGATGCCGAAGGAGAAAAAAAAACACAACTCCACGCTCGTATTCCACCAAAGATGGTGGTGGGTGGAGACCAATAACTTAACTGGGGTGAATTTTCTGAGTGTTATTCCTGGATCGCGATACGGCAGTGGCAGTGGCAGTGATAGTGTTAAGTGGCCACTGGCGCAAGACCACACGTTGGCGCCGGCGGCAGGCGGCTGACTGGCCAGATCTGCGGAATTTACAGAGTGCTGACAGAACGTGGAAGGCGAGCCGCAAGAGCGACCTGGCACACCTGGGAGGTATTCCCAAAAGCGCAAAGGGTCAGCATTGATCCACGCAAGGAGATGTAAAAGGTTAAGCTTCTAACACTCCACCGATGTGGGAACATGATGGAGCGATAGTCGGCCATCTCTCGCAAATCGAGCAGCTAAACAACAGGCGACTCGTCAGCCGGGTGGACCTGACCGGGCGGCTTCCCTGATTACTCCGTGGGAACACTGCGACTCCAAGTCTCCAACGACCAGGGCAAGGCCGCAAGATGGCCAACAATGGAAGGGCCCAGCAGATGAGGTGGAAGGCGCAGGCCATCTTGACCCCAGAGAACAGCGCTGGGAACTGCTTGGGAGAGCCGCTTGGAGAATGGAACCCGAGGACCCCAGAATGAATTGGGAGGGACCCTTCCTCTTACCAGTTCCCACCAAGGTCGACCCTTTCCCACGCAACACTGGCTCAGCCCACCCCAAATGACTCCAAAACAGTCACTGGGGCCTTCAGACTGCCGGTACTGACGCTGCCCTAGAGGGATATGTGACGATATTAAGGAACAAGAAACCGAATGAAGGGTGCTCGCATGGCAACATGGGGTTACAACTTACACCATTGTAATCTCACCAAAATGTGCAATCTCACTCTCATGCAGCAGCACATGCAACTACACCGAGGCACCAAATTCAACAACCAATCGAGTGGCGACGAAGGAACATCAAGCTTCACTCACTCGTAAGCGGTTCTGCGGCACGTCTGATGTGCGGCACTCGGACAATCAACTCGAGGAACCTTGAAGTGCACTAGAGAACTCTCAGTGCAACCTTTTGATAGCACACACATCCTCACAATCACATAGGTACGACTACAAACGTGTGTACTATGTGCTCCGTATGTAAGCAAGCTCTGTGCGAGTGTCAAAACTTCGGATATGTCATGATATGCATCCCAGACGGAAAGGAGCAATACCGAACGCGTCCCTCGACCTTGGCGGGCAGTGTCTTCCTGCAGGCTGCAAGGCACATACATACATTCACGGTTTATGACCAACGTCCATAACAACAATATTCATATGTCGTAATGTCCCTGTAACTTGCCAAGTACCGCGTCCCAGTGACACCCCAATCGCGCGGCATTCCATAGCGGAAGTAAAATAGATGCGCAGAAAAAAACCAAGAAGTCCACCGGCGAGCACGGCATCATCAAGGCCCACCTGAGAAGAGGCACCTCCACCCAGCTGAGGTACGTATCTCTGCCTACCCTGCTCCAGTCCACCAGCTAGATACGGGGATACCTACTGCTAGGTACTCCGTACTGAAGTATCCGTAAGTGGATATCACAGACCATCCACCAACCAAGAATCGGGAACCACCAGTCCTGGGTACCGGCCAATCCCAGCAATCGACCCGAGAACTTCTGAAACTCGCCTGTCAGTGGCTTGTCCCCTGCATCAAAGCTGCCAGCCCGTCCTGCAGCAGAAAGCCGGCCACTTTGAGATTTCTGGCCCGTTTTCTGCTTGATCTGGCTGTCTGCTCTGGGCCTCTGGCCGTCCAGGCTCTCGTCCACTGTGCAGAAATTCAGAGCACGTACTCAAAGTACCTACTCTGCCAGAGATTGACCCAGAACCAGAGAGAAAAAGGAAAAGAAAGGAAAAAAAAAACTAGATGCACCAGAAGGGGGGTGCCCCGGCTCAGCACAGAAGGAAGAAAAAAACCGTTCAGGGGTCCCGCCAAGATGCACGCTCCAAGACAGCCGTCCCTCCCACTAACGCGTCTAGCGGCGGCGGCCCCCTTTCGTCCTGTCTTTGCGGCTTTCCGCTTGCCCTGCCACTAAGTGCCTTGCTCGTGCTTGCCGTGTCGCCTTGCACTTTGATGATCGTCAACCTGCTAACCGCACCTTACCATCCCACGTCTCCATCCTGTTTCCCTAACTAGAACAGAACCTTGCCGTCATTCTCTCTGCCATTTTTGGCTCGTCTTTCGCTTAAACCCTGAGCTTCTTCCCCTCCTCGCCTTCTTTTTCATCTAGACTCCCGCTCGTTTCGACCTCTCCATTCACTCTCACTCGCTCGCTCTCTCTCTCTCTTTTCTCCTCCTCCCCGCCCTCTCTTCCCTACCTATCCTATCCCGTCCTACCATCCTCCTCTAAAGATACCCTTTTCCTTGTAATTACCTTCGCTTTTGGGAATTGGGTTGTCGTCACACACGAGGATAACACAGAACATACACGCGCGCTCACCTCTTGTAGAACCAGACCCAGTCGTTACTCTTGGTTCTCAACCTTTTTCTCACTTTCCTCTCGAGCCTCACACGACGCCTCGATTGGTTTCCTACAAGAGCTGGATTCGACATCCGCTCCGTCTGCGCATTAATAGACTGCAACTATACAGCAAGTGGTCTGTACAACAATCACCAATTACCGTTTTACACCAACATTCCTCCTCCTCCCTCGACTAGATACGACACACCTTAAGAGCTCCTTCGCTATTTCGGCATGCCGGGACCTCTCTCGCCGCGGCATTCGGGATTCCTGCCTATAAACAACACACAGTCGAACGACATGCCTGACGGCGATATTCCCCTGACCCAGGTCAGGAGCGCCGCCTCTACTGGCGCAAGGAAGCCCACGATGAACGCTTCCAACGAGGACTCTGGCTCCTCTGGCACAAACGAGAAGCATGGCCTTTTCCACCGCCCCAATGCCAAGGGCGGACGCCGCAAGAAGAAGGCAGAGCTTGGCCGCCACGGAACTGCTGGCTCGGACGATGTCAAGATGAACGCCATGGGTCGCTTCTACACCAAGATCACCAGCGCGTCTGTCGTTACTCGCTACCTGGTTTACATCATTCCTATCGGCCTTCTACTCGCGATACCACTCATCGTTCTCCCCATTACGGGTCACAAAGACGATGTCACGATTGGCAACAACAACGAGAAATCGCTGTTTTTCCTCTTCTTGTGGATTGAGATCGCCTGGTTGACTCTCTGGGCTGGCAAGGTTGTCGCCTGGCTCTTGCCTCACGCCTTCATGTTCTTCTGCGGAGTTGTCAGTTCCGGTACGCGCAAATACGCCACTGTTCTGCAGAACTTGCAGATTGCCCTTTCACTCTTCTTCTGGGCTCTGGCATCATGGCAATCATTCCAGGCCCTCTTCAAGTCCGACAACCAATCTTCCTGGGTTACCACCATGATTCGTCTTCTTGGTGCCACATTTGTGTCTTCAGCCGTATACCTTGGCGAGAAGGCCATTGTTCAGCTCATCGGTATCTCTTACCACCAGAGATCATTTGCTCTCCGCATCAAGGAGTCCAAGCGCGAGGTTCGCTTGCTTGGTCTCCTCTACGACGCTTCCCGCACCCTTTTCCCTATGTACTGTCCCGAGTTTGAGGACGAGGACTATGTCATCAACGATAGTCTCGATTTGATCTTAGCCAAGGCTGCGAAGGGTGGCAAGGGCGGTAATGGTAGTGCTACGCCCCTTCGCCTCGTCGGCGATATTGGCCGTGTAGGAGACAAGATCACCGGTGTCTTCGGTAACATTGCCTCGGAAATCACTGGAAAGCAGGTCTTCAACCCCAACTCGGCGCACTCCATTGTTATTGAAGCCCTCGAGAAGCACAAGCCTTCTGAGGCTCTCGCCCGCCGTATCTGGATGTCTTTTGTGGTCGAAGGAAAGGACTCGCTGTACCCCGAAGACTTCCTGGAAGTGCTTGGACCCGCTTACTCTGATGAGGCCGACGAGGCTTTCGGTATGATCGACAACGACATGAACGGCGATATCAGCTTGGAAGAGATGACTCGCAAGGTTGTCGAGATTGGCAAGGAACGCAAGGCTATTACCGAGGGAATGAAGGACATTGGTCAGGCACTCCGCGTGTTTGATAAGGTTCTCATGTTCGTTGTCGTCTTGATCGTCGTCTTCATCTTCCTCGCGTGGTTCCAGTCCAGCTTCTTGACCGTAAGCTTCTCCCTCTCTTACTCTTCTGTGAACGTTGCTGACCACTTTAGACCGTCGCCACTGCTGGTACTGCGCTTCTTTCCCTGTCATTCGTCTTCGCCGTTACCACTCAGGAATTCCTTGGTTCCTGCATCTTCCTTTTCGTCAAGCACCCCTACGACGTTGGTGACAGAGTCGATATTGTTGGTTCCGAGAAGCAGCAACTCATCGTGGACAAGATTTCGCTTCTGTACACCGTCTTCACCCGTATCGACAAGATGCAGGTCGTCCAGGTTCCCAACATCGCTCTCAACAACCTTTGGATCGAGAACGTCTCCCGTAGCAAGGCCATGAAGGAGGTCATCGACTTGAACGTCTCCTACGACACCAGCTTCGAGGACCTCGAGCTCCTCCGTGTCGAGATGGAGAACTTTGTTCGCAACTCCGACAACTCCCGCGACTTCATGCCCGATATCGCTATTGGCGTTGCCGGCGTCGGTGATTTGGACAAGCTTCAGCTTAAGATCGCGATCAAGCACAAGTCCAACTGGCACAACGATGGCGTTCGCGCTACTCGCCGCTCCAAGTTCATGTGCGCCCTGGCCATGGCTCTGAAGAAGATCCCCATTTATGCCCCTGGTGGTGGTAGCGAGGCCCTTGGTGCTCCTGGCAACCCATCTTACTCCGTCGCCGTCACCGACTCCTTCGCTGCGTCAGCCCGTGACAAGGCTGCCAAGGATAAGGAGGCCGCGCGTTTGGTGCCCTCTCCCGCCGCCGAAGGAACTGACGGCAACCCCGACTCTAAGACTGAGAAGGCTGCCGCAGCTGAACTCAACCTGCGTGACCCTATGGTCGAAGAGGAATGGGGCTACCGGGTAGGCGATGATGACACTTTGTCTTCCAAGGAAGATCGCCGCCGCTCCAACGATATCGACCGCGTCCGCAGTCAGCTGATGAAGCGCGCCAGCACCAAGGGCGGTGGTGGCCGTCGCAAGCCCGGCGAAGGCATCCCTATGTCCCCCGTCGGTGATGGAACTGGCCTCGGTCTGACTCAGACGATGTCTCGCAACCGAATTTACGACGAGGAGGCAGAGACGGGTGTTCAAGGATCCTACAACTCTCCCTATTACGGCGCCCAATCAACCGGTTACTCCGGCGCCTACGGACAGTCCCTGTCTCCCACCATCTCGCCTCCCCACAACACCAACCTTACCCCCCACCCACTCCAGAGCGCCCCATCGGGCCAGCGTCCTCGTGGACGCAGTGTATCCAGCACCCAGCAGGAGGTTCAGCCGAGCACTTCAAAGAAGCAGTAAAGGAAGATGCTAAGAATGGCACGAAAAGAATAACAAAGTAAAAGAAGGAGAAGGAGCAAAAAAAAGAAGAAATTGGAGAAAGATTAATACCAGCCGGTCAATTGTCTGACACAAAACCCCGGGCGTTTTCTTTTACGTGGGCATTGAGACTGGCTTCCCCATGCCTAATGAATTTCCTTACACAAACTTCACATGGGGGGAACAGATAGATTACGAATAGAGTATGATGACATGTCGTCCGCAGATAAATACTATTCCTCTTAACAATGCTTGGCTTGCCTCTCCTTATGTGAGAAACTTTCTCCTAGGTCGTCAACACTTGTTTGCTTTAGAACCTAGCAAACGTGCTCAACCTCGCCAACGCCCTCCAAGGGGCCCAAATCCAGCTTCAGCGTCCTCCCGAACAACTCTAGCAGGATCTCAAAGCAGACCTTTGTGATAGCGGGGTCATACCGTCCCTTGCTCAACTCGTCGCGGATAAAGGCGTGCTGGGCCCACGCGAACTCGTAGAAGCTCGTCGTGACGCCCGCCTCGCGGAGCTTGGCGCGGATGAGGTCGCGGCCTTCCGCGGGGACGTGGGTGTCTTTCACGCCGAAGATCATGGCCACCTCTGCGTGGGTGAGGTTCGTGGCGAAGAGGTCTAGGGTGTGGGTGCTGTTTTCGGGGGCTGTCGGGGAGGAGTTTGCGGAGGTGTGGGGGCCCAGGGTGCGGGTGTGGATGTCTGTTGCGAAGTAGGCTACGCAGGAGGTGATTCGGGGGTCGAGCTGGTGGTTGGGTGGTTAGTTTGGGGAGGATTGTGAGTGGGTTTTTCTGGTGAGAGGTGGGAGTTTGGAGGTGGAGGGAGAGGTTGAGGAGGAGCGGGGGTGAGAGAGGGGCATGGAAGGGGGAAGGGGGTGAGAGACGTACGGAGGCTCTGACGGCGAGGTGGCCGCCTAGGCACATTCCCGTGCTGCCGATTTTGCCGGTGCAGGTTGGGAGGGTGAGGAGGTGGTCTACGGTGCGGCGGGAGTCTTCGTCGTAGGACGCGAGGGTCTTGATATCAGCGTTGAAGATGGTCAGCCAGAATGTTCCTTTGTGAGGTCTACCTATGTAGAGATAAGAAGGCTAGCGAAGATGAGGGCGTACCTTTTCAACCTTCCAGGCGTTGCCCTTGTCGGTGCCGGGAACATCGTAGGCCAGGGCCTCTGGGCCGGTGAAGTCGTGGTAGGACGAGGGCGCGGCGACGATGTAGCCCTGTCCTGCGATCTGGCGGGCGAAGCGGGCGACGGGGCCGGTCACTGTCGACTTGTTAGTTTATCTTCACGAGAAGAAGGAGGTTATGTATCATTCGGATAAGATTTTAATGTGAAATGGGATTCTGTTACATGGCAAGCCGATAACAGTCGGAGACATAGAGTGAAGTGAAGTCAAAGTACTCGGTCAACAACTCGGTGAACTCGGTGTAGGATCGGCGAGGGTGGGGTGGAGGGGTCGAGCATCCCCCAGTGCGGGGGAAAGGGCAGCTTTTTTGGGTAGACCCCGCCGCCGCCATGGAGAAGAGGCATGATCCGACTGACCTTGGTAGATTTCAGAGAAGAGGCAGACGCCTGGAAACTTGCTGCAGTATCTGTAAGTTGGGGATTTTCAATCTGATTTTTGAATCAAGATCACTTACGCCTGGGGATAGCCCGGAATGGAAGGGTGGAAGACGAAGATTCCTGTTACCATTGTCAGCTTTCGAGTACCATTATTACGAGGTCGGTTGGCACGCACTCATGGAACCATCCTTGCCGTCGGCCTTGGTCGGCACGTCTACGTAAGACTCCTTGATGAGCATTTTGAAGAGTCTACGAGAATTGACTGATTGAGTAAGTAGGAGGAAGCAGTCGTCGAATCTACAGTCAGTGAGTGAGGTTTGTTGTAGTTGAGTGATTTGCATCTCATTGGCTGATAGCTCTGGACCTCTGATCTGGAGGACCTTAGTAAGCCCCCTTCCCTCCTCCACTCTTCCTTCTCAGTCCACCTTGAAATGAACTCGAATAGCAGCTCATCTTCAAGTCTTAGCTTAGATATTCACTAGATTTTGTAGTGGACCTAAGCGTGTGATGAGTGTTTGACGGATATTCCTCAAGATGACTGAAGCATTGCTTTTCGCTTGGTATTTCTGCCCCCTCCACCTGTACACCTAGTCCAATCCCTGATATACGCTCTCCCATGACCCTGCGCCAGCACTATGCTTTCTCTTTCGATTATTACGCCATCCGCATGATATCAACACCGTCCCCCTTTTGCCTGTCTTTCTTCTGAAGGACGCCCCTAAATCCTGGATATTCCACGCAATCCTCGTGACAATCTCCATGCGCCGTATGCTTCCCCATATAATATTCCCACCAACGGCAACCCTCCTGGATACATATGATTACAAACCCCATACTTCCCTCACTTATTCTCAAGATCCTTGGCATCCTGAAACGTCTCATTCAGCTTCGCCGTAAGCCCAGCCCGCATCGCCTGAATCTCCTTATCCCTCTTCTCCGACAGCGCCAACAAATCCCGGTACTTCCTCTCCCACTCCGACTCGGCGCCGCCCGTGCCCTTCATATTCGGCTTCTCCAGCTTCTCCTCGGGCCGCCGCCACCGGTTGTACATGACCGTCTGCACCATGTTGTAGTTGCCCCGTATCGTCCCCAACCGGAACTCCCAGCTGCAGCTGTACGTCGCGCGGTCCTCATACTCCTCCTCCCGCTTCACCCGCAGCTTGCTCGTCGTCATGAGCGCCCTGCCGCCCGCCAGCGCCGCGAGATTAATCAAAAAGGCGTCCTGGTTCGGCGCCGTCTGCCACATCCTTTCTACAGTGGTGTGCACGAGCGCGTAGGCCTCGGCGATGCTGCAATTCTCGATAGGGTTGTTGTCCGCGTCCACCCAGTCGCCGTTAGCCGTCTCGTGCGCGAAATAACCCAGGACGGCGTCGATGTTGGTCCGGTCCTTCATGTTCTCGAACATGCCGATGGGGATGTCGTTGGGTTGCGGTAGTATGCCACTGCCTTTCGCGGCTGGCGGCGGGTCGACCGGCAGGACGGTCTGCGCTTTCAGGTCTACTGGTGGTATGGCACCGGGGGGGAGGGGCACGTTGTGACCGGGCGGGAACTCCAATGGTGGTGCTGTGGCTGTCGAGTTTATTATGTCGGGTACTTCGCCCGGGGGTTCTCCGTTGACGATCACGATCGGTGGAGGCGGCGGCGTCGCGAGACGAACGGATCCTCCTCGACGTTCCGGAACCTGTAGTGAGATACTCGGCTTGGCCGGCCGCGGTATATGCGGCGGTGTAGGTAATTCCGTGACTGCGACTGGTGGTACCGGTGCGGTCTGGGGTATTGGCGCCGGGGGTGTAATCGGGCCCGGCTCAATCTTGGTATCGGGACTTGGCCGCTTGTACGCCGGTCCTTCGGCGGGGAAAGCCACAAATGGCCCATCGACATTCGTTTTGTTCATAGGCGGTCTCCCCCGAGTCTTGCCGCTGCCTCCTGGTCCGCCACTCCTCCACGCAGAGGAAACGACTTTGGCACCGTGTCGCCGGTGAGATGCCTTTGGTCGTGAGGGAGTAATAGCCGACCTTGGTTCCGCATCACCCCAGAACCCGCTGTTGCGCGTTGACGGCGTGAGCGCAGACATCGGGCCCTGTGGATACGCCGTGAGCGGCGTCTGCGCTGTGTCAGGGGCCGGAGGCCAGCCCGTCACTGATCCCGTGTTGGCGCTCAACTTCAAATGATCAGAGCAGCCGAACGTAGCGCGTCCATCGGGATGAGCGGACCAGGGACCCAGAGTCTCTGGCCGGGCGGCGGCGTAGCCCGTCCCCGTCGGTGGCGAGTCCAATCTCGCTCGTTGTGAAGGGGGCTTTGCGAATTCGTCGTCCTCTGGCCTTTTCCTCCCCCGCCTGGGCCGAATCTGTGGTAAAAGTGCTCGGAGAGCCATGTCGTCTTCTGCTAGCACACCATCCCTTCCCGCTTCACACACTGGCGTTGGGTCATTTGGGATCTCTGTCCAGTAAGGGTGAGGGTGATCCATCAGATACTCAAAGAAGGCATCCACATGCATAGAATGCATCCAGCGCTGTGAGGGTCAGCCTATTGCGCGATTCGTTGAACCATGCACAGGAACATACCTTGAGCCGGACGGCATACTGCTGAATCTTTTGAGAACTCTGACCCTTATCCTGATCAGGGGGTTCGACGCCCAACTTGAGAGCCAACTCTGCCCACGTCTTGATCTCCTTGGTCTCCAACTGCTTGATGAGCTCGAAAAGGGTGAAAGTGCTGAAGCTCTTGCCGCCGCTCTTGGGCGGGACCCGGAAAGCTTCCCGCAGCGCCGCCGTGTCCGTGTCGGGCGGGACGGCCGGGTTGCAGGACATGACGAAGTGGGTGTAGGCATCCTCAATGGTGTCCGCCGTCACGTTCCTGTCCGGGAGGGTGAGCCTGCTGCTCGAGATTGACGAAGTCGACGACCGTGGGGCGGCCATGTGCTGATGCCTCATTGAAGGCGACGGGGATTGCCCATGCATGCCGTTGGGCACCGCGGACGGCGGCGGTGGCAGCGGCGGCGGGAGCGACTGCGGTTGGTGCTGCTGCATCGTCGGTTGCGGGGATATCATCGCGCATGAGTCGGTGTTGAGTAATCCGGGATATTGGACATCATCACCGACGAGGCGAGAGTTGGGCCGCGCATTGACAGCACGCGCGATACGGGTTGACAGCGTTAAAGCCTAACGACGACGCGACGAAGTGTATGAGTATCGTGAGCGCAGCATCACCACCGAGCCAGCTCAACGAGGGGGGCAGAGAGTGTCCCAGATGCGTCTTTCTGTCTGTTCTCGAGACAAGAGCAGGTGATAGAGGCTGAATGGCCCGGGAGAAGATGGGGGTGGGTAAAACCGATGCAGTCCGTCCCGTAGCTCACGGTCTCATCTACTTAGGTGACGGACAGTCAGATCCAAACGGCTCTTTTTCGAGATGAGAGGAAAGCTTGGGTCAATCTAAACATTGAATCGAATCGAGCTGGTAAAGTCGGGGTTAATTTAGGGCCCCAGCGAGAGAGCGATGGACGGGCAAAGGAGAGAGAGGGACGTGCTAAAATTAGCCTTTGTCACCACCAGAGCATTGAGCAGTCCTAATGCCAGTCAAAGGGGGCCACCACCACTGGGGGGGGCAGAGACTAGTGTAGAGGTCTAGGTACGCAGTAAGGTAGGTAGGAGTGGGAGAGGAGGCCCTGGGTGGCAGAACCGTAGAAGCGAGGTCTTGCTGCAGCCAGGGTCGCTGCAACCAGGTGCGCCATTGCGCTTAGGGCCATCCGGAAGCTGGGAAGGAATCCCCCGAGAGGGATCGAGCTGAAGATGGAGCTTGGTGGTGGAAGTGGTAACTATAGTGCTGTGGCAAGGTGTGGTTAGGGGGAACGGCAATTGCGGCCGTGTTGAAACTGTCTCAAACACGGCGAGTTGGACACTGTGCAATGTCATCATTGACCAGCTTCCCCAGATCGCCTCCCGCTTAGTCACTGGCCCCCAAAGCAGTAAAACTTCAGGAAATGCATTTTACACTTTCTGCCGGCTGCTCTCGGCATTCCGATCTGATCTTGCCGTTTGAAAAAATTAAGGCTGTCTGTCAAAGACCGAACTTTAATACATATACACGAACCACTAACAACAACTTCTATACGGAAGTCAGGAGAGACACAGATACCTAGGCCAACTGTATACCTAGGTATTCTAGCGCTCGTCTTTTCATTGTGTTGATGTACGTTCATGTACGTCTCTGGATCAACGGTTGAATGGCTAAAGACAAGAACGAAGGAAGGGTGGCTGCTCAGGCAGACAATTACATTCGCAAAAGAAATATATCCTTCACACCTTCAATTGTCTTTGTCTACGATAGTGCGAAGTACGGAGTACGGTATCCCACCTAGGTAGGTAGGCCCGTCCATCACATTCAATCAAACGAGGCGTAATTCCAAGCCTTTTTTGACCTACGCCCTTGACTAATGCCCACCATGCCTTGTCCTCCTCTATGTACAAACCCCGGAAACCGGGAACCGACCACAGTACCTAGACCCCAAGAACCCGAAAACCTCCAGAGATGCCACGCATCGTCTCCAACCTGACTAATCTAATCCAATTGACCCAATCACCTCCGCACCGAGGCTCTTCAGACCAATCGACTCCAAATGACGTGATTGCTCTCTCACAAGCATAGGCCCATATTCGGTGCTTTGAATGGCTTCATTTATCATCATGCTTTGAAATACAGCATCCAAGTGTTACAGTATATAAAGAAAGAAAAGGTTGCTGCTAGGAGAAGGAAATATTCCAAGATATCACTGATCCCACTAACATCATCTCATCGCCACGCTTATCAACGACTCAACGTGAATTATACAAAGATCAAACCTCATTTACAACCTTCAGCATAAAGCTCTAGATATCATCGTGCACCACAAACCCAGACCTCATCTCCCAATGGCAATCGACAGAGTCCCCCGCGGCCAAGTCCGCGCAACCCTAAACTTCTTCGCCGCTCCCGCCGACAACGCGTCCCCCTACAACCTCATCAACCCAGACGGTCCCCCCTCCAGAAACTACGGCGACGCTCCCACAGAAACCGTCCTCAACGACATCCGTGGCCGCGAATCGGAATTCTCCCTGGACCGCGACGCCTTCGCCGTGATCCGCGACCTCCCGCCCTCCGCAGAGAAAGACTTCACAGACGACGAATCCGTCAGAGAAAACTACTACCCGGAACTCGAGAAGCTCCTCCTGGAACACGTCCCGGGAAGCACCCGCGTCCTCTTCTTCGACCACACCATCCGCCGCGCCGACCCCGAGGCCCCGCGGAACCCAGTCACCCGCGTCCACATAGACCAGACCCCGTCCTCCGTCATCCAGCGCGTGAAGAAGCACCTCCCCGAAGAAGAAGCAGACAAGCTCCTCGCGGGCCGGTACCGCATCATCAACGTCTGGCGCCCGCTCAACAAGACGCCCGTCGAGTCCTTTCCCCTGGGCTTCGCGTCCTCCTCGACGCTGGCCGACGAGGACATCGTACCCATCGAGCACCGGTATACCACGGGCTACACCGGTGAGACGGCGGGTATCAAGTTCAGCCCGGAGCAAAAGTGGTACTACCTGAGCGGCATGACGGGAGACGAGCGGCTGCTGCTCGAGTGCTTTGACAGCGAGGGTCTCCGGGACGGCACCGGTGTCGAGGGAGGTCGCGTGGCTCACACTGCTTTCGAAGATCCGAGAACGAGGGCTGATGCTGTGGGCCGGGAGAGCATCGAAGTACGGGCGCTGGTGTTTGGTCCTTAGAAATAAACTAATCTGGAGCTGATGTGAGTTGTACTTGATGAGTCAATGATAATATGAATATTTTCAACTATGAGCATCGGGGTATCAATGCCGTGCCACACCCCTATAAATATGGACGAGACTATCGTCTATCCGTTGTTGCACCACCCCT
The DNA here is from genome assembly GCF_030869225.1 of Colletotrichum abscissum. Taxonomy (NCBI): domain Eukaryota; kingdom Fungi; phylum Ascomycota; class Sordariomycetes; order Glomerellales; family Glomerellaceae; genus Colletotrichum; species Colletotrichum abscissum. The sequence continues at coordinate 132,912 of NW_026850501.1, forward strand.
CTGCCACATCATACATGCCAACCTTTGCTGTGCTTCGATGTATTGTTCACTAGATGCACCCCTTCATCATGATAAGAAAAAGAGAGAAAAGAGATGAAAGCTTGCTCAATGCTGTGGAGTTTGACCGCATTCAATGGAGTTGATGATTGCCCCCAAAAGTCGTTCAAATACACTCCTACCAAATATCCTTTGCCTGGATCAAAACCATTTTGTTTCCCAAACGCCGAAACACCATTCAACTGCTCGTACGTCATCACTGGTTCTGGTTCTTACGACCCTTGCCGCGCGCACTTCCCTGTCGGCTCATCGCTGCGCCGCCGGTTGCACTGCTGGTACGGCTCATGGGGACGGCTGCAATGGCCGCGAGGGACGATGGGGGAGCCTCGTCTCTAATGCTGCTCTCGATTGGCATCAAATCCTCACGAAGTTTTGTTGGATCCGGACGAGGGCCTGGCTTGAATCCTGTGTACGGAGTCATGGTATAAGGCGTAATGGACGCTTCCAAGATCCTCCTGCTGCCATTGGGATGGTCGATGGAGTCGCCGGGCTTGTGGTTGTAGTCGTACTTCTTGAACATGTCCATGACCATTATGTCGGAATTGATCTCGTCGTGCGACAGCGGTTGCGGCAGGTTGCCGTCAGTATTACCTCTGACCGGCTTGAAGTAGTTGGTCACAGAGACCGACGGCAGTTTGGCAGGTTCGTGTGGCTGCATGATTTCGAGGTACTTGGGCAGTTCCAAGCCATTGGCTCCCTCGACGGCATCGATCAGGTTCTGATTGATGCCGGCCCTCGTGCTTCTAGTGGCATGGGAGCTGGTGCGTTCCATCGTCGGAGCGGACAGGGCCTCGCTGTCGTGTTCACCGTTTTCATCGCCGTTGCCAGAGTCGCTGCCCGGGGACGAGCCCCCGTTCGCATAGGGCTTGTGTCTAAGGATATGCTTGTGGGAAGCAACGGCTGCGGCGTTGTAGGCCATGCTGAGTTCCTTCTCAGTAAAGAGCTTATCAATGCTGTAGGCTGGGCCATTTTGTTTCGCGGCGACTCGAAGCTTCTCGTTCTGCCAGAGAGGTGTTGTGTTGTTGGGGTCGAGCGCTCGTCGGGACGGAACGGGGGAGCCGTCGTCTTCGCCGGGGTGCCTCTTGCGCTTCTTGCTGTCAGCATAGCTGGCAAGCTCTTCGGCGTCCTTGCGTAATCTCGTCGCGCGTTTTCCGTGAGTGCCACCGGGGCTTGCCGGGTTGGTGATGCTGAACTGGTTGGGGTGGAGCAGCAGCGCAGAGGAATCTGAGATCTCCAAGGCTTCCTTCTCCTTGTTCAGGCGGTACTTCCTTGACAGCAGGGTATTAACGAGTCTATCGCGGAGTGTTGAAGAAAGGGCTTGGTGCTCGCGCTTAGCAGTTTCGACCTTGTAGAGGTATTCGTTCTTGTATTGGTGGAGGCGACGCTCATGCTCGTGCTGTTGTATGCATTCATTAGCTTTGCCGACGTGAGGACAGGGAAAAGTCGGCCACACTTACCATGTGCTGAAGCAAATGAAAGTCTCTGTATTCAACAAGATCCTCAATGCCTTGGACAAAGTCCTCAAAGTTGGGGCCCGCCATCTGGAGCAGAGTGCGGTTGCTGTCGGAAAGCGCCTCTTGTCCTTGCGTCTCTTCATGTTCCTGTCGCAGACTGGCAATGATGTTCAGGACATCGTCGGCGTAGGGGTCGATGCGCTGTACGAGGTTGGTGTCAACCTGGACCTTCTGAAGCTGATCGCGGTACCCAAGGTCACGATCCCGACTGAATTTCTCTTGCAGGTTGGCGATCTTGTCGACAAGTGCCTGGCGCTTGCGGTCGCGCTTCGATTGGGGCGCCGGAGAGGCTCGGCCGGCCTTTGGTTGAGCGGAAGCACCCCCCAAATTGGGGATGGCTGCTTCGTTGGCTGCCATTATAGTGATGATGGATAGCTTCGTGTATTGGCCGTTTGGAAATATAATCAATTCGTTTGTTCAAGGGGAGTAGCGTTGTTGTACCTGGAGAGAATGGTACGGTCTGGATGTGTGTAGGGCGACCGTCGCAAACCGGAGCTCAAGCAAGACGAAGTTCGCTGGAAGAGGAGTTTGGAGGAAAAGGATTCGGGAGTCGATTCGACAGAGAAGGTGCCTCTAATTCACGACTCTCGAATATGGAGGATATCATTCAGCCGCCCATTCGAGGTGGTAGCTCTTGCTGGGGTGTTTGTGTGGGAGAACGTAGAATTGGAGGAAGGTGAGGGTACTGCAGAACGAGATGGTCCTGTGCAGTGTGTGCTTGCCTTGTCAGCCTTTCCGCTAAGTGACCGCATGCGCCTCCGAGTTCTGTACCTGACCGCTGGAGGGGTGAATTTTTCTTATTGGACGGGGTTGCCCGATGACTTCCGCAGGGGCCAGGGCACTTAGTGTGTGGAAGGGATGAAAAAACAAGCAGAGGTGGCCTGCCAGCTGCAATTCAGCGCATGCCGATTTTAGGCCGAACCCCCAAGACTTCCAGCTCGCAAGGTACAACCTCCACCCAAAAGACTGATGAGACGAACACTCTAAGATATAAGGTATACCTAACCAGGGAAGGCTTCGATTTCAACAGATGTAAGATAAATCGAGATAGGACAAAATAAAAGATTGAATCTCTCATTCTGTATTGTATTCCACCATCTTCACCTTCATGAGGTTATAGGTCATGAGCTCTCGCTATCACCTAGAAGCTCAGGATCCAGTGCTTTACCGCTTGCATGCAAAGCTCCATGAGATGCCCGGCCTCATCGATCATAATATTTACAGCCCGTTTCTAAGTTTCTGGAGCTGGCTCATCAAGCCGTAACCCCCGAGATACGTCTTGGTCTCCGCGGCATCAGCATGAACACTCCCCTTCCTCGCCCGCCCCTCATTCCCATCCCTCCTGCTCGCTTGATCAACCTCCCTCATGAGATCCCGATGCCGGTCCTCCACCATCTTGGCCAGGCTCTCAATGAACTTTGTCCTGCCCTTCTCCTCCGCCGTGCCCTTCCAGACCTTGTTAAGCTCCTTGAGCTCCTCGATCCGCTGCGCCGCCTTCTCGATGCCCTTGACGGGGTCCTCCGACTTGGTCAGCAGCTGCGAGATCTCATCCCGCAGACCCTGCAGCACCTGCTGGCCCTTCTCCTCCGTGCTGTGCTGCTCCGCTCCCGGGTCGGGCGCCGAGACCGAGAGGAAGGACGAGCTGACCGAGAGCTCCGACGGCGGAAAGACGAATTCCATGGCGTCTCCAAAGGTCTTGATGACGGTGTCGAGGCGGGAGCGGACCACCGTCAGCGTCCGCAGCTGGTTGATGTAGGGTGGTTCTGAGGTTTCCGCCTTGCCCTCCGTGGCCGTAGCTTCGTCGTCGCCGGCCTTGCTGGCGCCCACGGATTCTCTCCTTTCTTGCCCGTCCGCGGCCTTCGGTACCGTTCCCTTGGCCTCCTGATCCACACCACTCGGCGCGAACTTCTTGATGTCCTCCTGCAGCGTCTCATTCATCGTCTCAGCAAGACTCAGGGTCTCACCTCGGAGGAGCTCGACTTCGTAGGCGAGCCGGCTGCCGCTACGGAGGATGTCATCCGTCAACTGGGTCAACGTGCCGGAAAGCCTCGTCGTGTGGATGTTGAGCTGGGACAGCAGCGTTTGCGCCTCGTTGGACAAGTCGGCCAGCGGGACGGCCTGACCGTTGCCATTGCTTCGTGATGAGTGGTAGCCACCATGTTGAAGCGGTGGCAGAGTAGCATTCAGATATGCCGCTGGGTCAAAAGAAGGATCCAGGAAGCTCTGCAGGAAATCGTCTGCTACATGGCTTGATTTGGGTTGGATTGTTGCTTCCGACTGTTCGCGAGTGTGAATAGGTAGAGTTTTGGTGGCGCCAGCATTGCTGCTCTGTCGGCGATGTAACGCCGATTTAGAATCCCACGACATGTTTCCTGTGGGCGTTCGATGCCGGAAATTAAAGAGATGAGATATCGGGCGTGTTGTCCCGAAATGTTGACTCGCTGAGGACAAGTCTCATCCAAATGGATGAATCCATGCACTGAGTTTAGTGGTGAGAGGTTGGGCGGGTAGCTAGCCCCACTTTCACCCGCTGCTGCTCTCCCTTGCCCGAGAATCGGTACCTTCAACGTCTGGCTCCGATTTATTTCACGTCTCAAGGAATAACTCACCGAGTAAACAAGATCATGCCACGAAATGTCATGCTACAGTCAATTTTTCTTTTCTTTCGTTTATTCGATTGCATTGCAGAAGTAGACCTCTAATATGTCCACTATTGGGTATCTTTTGGCCATAGGAGCTCCCGTTTGTACAAACACCGAATCATCGTAACAAATACAATAAACCATATGACTATCAGACACGCTGCGAAGACGCAGCCAAATATCTGCAATCCGTTATTCTGCAAAGCCTTGCCAAGCGCGGTCGTGGCCGTAACAAGTGCAGTGTTCGGGAAGACAAATGACCACCATGTCATTTGGAAAGGCATCTTGCTCTCTGGCCGTACATACTTCCAAAGTGATCCTACGGAGACGATAAAAAACCACATGCTCAGACCCCAGAGCCATAGCCCGATCAAGACTGACATGACTTTGATGATGGGCACGGCAAGGTCGGTGCCCAGGAAATTGCTGGGCAGAATTTTGTCTGCGGAATTGCCGAGTTGAACTGGAGCATTTAGTCGGGCATCCAACCGTAGCAATAAGGGAAACCCTACCTAAGCCTCCGACCGTGAAGGCAAATGGCCCAATAGAAATGAACTGATTTGGTCAGCGTCACCGGTTCACATTTGTACCAGGAACAATTACGCACCACACCAGGACGTTGAAAATCCCGCGGTAATTTCTGCGTCATCAGCCGATAGATAAAGGCAGCAGAGATCATAAAGGCAATCAAGCAGCCCGCGCCTTGCGTAGCGACTGCACAGAGAGCAATGGCAGTCCTATTGAGAGTGACGACCTGCTGGTTCGTTTGTACAGCAGCTTGTATAAGGTTGCTCGCAAAAGGTGCCGTGAGGAGCAAAGGGTAGGCTGGGAAGACCCAGGTAGGAGTCATGGTATGAATGGGAAATATCCTGATCAACGTTAAGCAGACCGAAACTACTCGCGTAGACTGAGAGGAAGCTCACAATGTCGACCAAAGAATCAGGTAAATAGTGGCACTAGCAAGCACACTCAAGGCTATGTAGAACCAGAATAGAATTTGCATGATTCTAAGGAGCCAGGGCCCTACATGCGGCACACCGAACTGGCATATGTTGATCGATATGATGGCGAAACTGTAGATATTCAGTTGATGCCCCAGCGGAATCGGTTAGGTGGCTTACGAGACAACAGCAGAAGGAATGAAGAGCGATTCCGTCTGGTCTGTGAATGAATGGGTGAGGGCCCCTGGTCTGGATTTGAATCGAATACTGGCGAGGGCACAGTTTATGATGAAGAGGATAACATTGAGCAGGAAAAATGCTACGGCTATGCCGTTGAGCCAGGCAGCTTGGTAGGGGACTATTCCAAGTTAGCATATGCGCCGAAAGGTAGTACTCGGTTTACTGACGAGAGTGTATCACGTTCGCCATTCCTCCGGTTGCCTACGTTAAATCAGTATCTTCTGAATATGGTTTGTCACGTACTGCCTACCATCGTCTACTAATCATTAGCATCGGCCTTGTTCAGGGAAGCGGGTATATTACCATAGTGAACCAAGTCCAGGTATGACAGGCGATCCGATCTCGAATTCCTACTTTGCCCAAGCTAAAATGCTTCTCCAGCGTAGGTTTGGCGTTGTTTGGACTAGACTCATTCGACTCTGCCTGCCGCTCGGCCGCAGGCATCGCCGTGCTATCCTCCGTTTCAAAGGCTGGTCCATGGGAGGAGCGAGGAACAAAGGGGGGCCGTCTCAAAGGAGATCTAGGTAAGGGCAATGATGCCAAAGGAGATTCGTTCGGAGTAGCAAAGTACGAGGGACGATTGCTGTGTTCATCCGGGGTCTGGTAGCCGCAGTTGGCTACCATTTCATGGGTGGGGGCCATTTTGCGGTGGGAGAATCCCAATCTTCAGGTCCTCGAGCCAGTAGCTTCGACACAACGTAAAGAGGAAAGAGTAGGCTGGGTTCAGCATTGGAGAGGGCGATGTTCATGTAGACAAGGTTGGTGATGAAAACAACGTGGTCGAGAAATAGAGAGCCGAGATCGAAAAGAGGCATGCTCAAAAGCGGGCGGGCGTCCTTGAACGCAGTTCCGCGCAGTGCGGGTTGAGTGAAGGTGTGTCGTTGGGAGAGGCGTGAGGGGAGAATTAGCCCCGGGCGTGGACGAGACGTGTGGGTGGATATAGTCAGATGCCGTCCTGGTTGTGTCGTGGTGCAGGGCCACAAACGCAGATCCTAGCTCCTTTCTTGCGCCAGGGTGAACAACGAGTCGTCGTGTGGGCTGCAGCCAAGGCAGTCTGTGGTGGTGTCGTTAAGTTTTTTTTCCCTGGGCTTGTTCCGTCGTGAACAGACGGAGTTGTTATGTTGTTTGTGGTGGCAGTCGCGTGGAAGATGTACACCGACAATGACGCGCTCAACAGTTGGAATCACGATGGGCTGGAAGCTGGCCGGGATTCGTTATTCGCAATGAGATTTTACAGTCAGTGCTAGGAGTGACTTCTCTTGGTGTTACGGGAGATGACCCGGCTTGGTGAGTAAGGCAAATCCTAGTGAGAGGTTGTGAAGTGTAAAGTGGTGCCTGCGTCATACAGAGAGTTGGCGGTAGCAACGACGTGCTAGAACTTGCCCAGAGAACCGGATATGACCCTGCCGCGGATGACACAGCACGACCGGGGTCTCAGCACATCATGTGGGGTCAACCAACACCTGGAAGCTGTCACTGCCTTATCACAAATGCAGCAGAGATGCAGAGTCGTAACTAAGCAGTCGTCAAACTTTTCTTCCCTCCTGATTTTCCTTTGCGTTCAGCTCGCTCAAGAGTAGCAAAGTGGATAACAAAACATAAGCCGGCCTGGAAAGTAGTCGCCGCCAGCAGCTGGCTATCTTGATAAAACTTGAAGAGCTCGTTGCTCTGCATTTATTTCCCCAGCGCAACGCTCTTTTCATCACTCGTAGGGGTCGGTAGCTTATCGTCGACAACACTGATAGGTAGGATGCGCGTTACCGGCCAGCGACAACGCTAGACATGTGGGGGACAACGGTTCGGATCTCGACCTCTTCCAAAGTTGCGTCCTTCAACATCCGACCGGACCGGTATTTCCGGCCAAACATCTAGCCCAAGACTTTGACTACACCCACTCACCTGGGCTATCGCACTATCCGGACTTCAACTCAGATTCGAGGACGGCAATACCTCCGTTTCCTTCGCTGCTATAGATTCGTACATGCACGCCGTACCCGCAGTGCAGCAATAATGACGCCTGAATTGTGGGTTCATCTGCCCCCAAGGAAGTAAGTAGGTAGTCAATTAGTGTCATTGTTGCCATGTGAAATGTGATGGGTCGGTCGTCCTCACAGGTATCGCCCTAAAGTTTTCTGCCGGCGGGTACGTTGTTGCTTCCCAAGTGAGATGAACAATCCTTCCTTCCAAATGGACCTAGGGTGGTACCTCAAGGTACCTTGTACCTGAGCATCTGAGATTTCAACGACACTCGTTGCTCTCCATTGAATGCATTTCCCAAAACCACCGAAACAAAGTGTTCCTCTATGACGATGAGGTACCATTCCCCCCCAAACCATGACCACCATTGCTCTATCGCTTGACCCAGTTGTTCTGTCTGACCCCAACACTGGAACTGTCCTGAACATCGCGAGTACAGTTTCCTTCCGCTCGTCAACAGACCGAAAACTATTTTCAAATATCAACGAGCTGCTCGCTGGGATTCAAGCAGGAGATTTATTCATACTCAAGGCTCAGACTTGCTGTTTCCTAGTCTCGCTCACCCGGGAGGAAAGCAATGCAGAAGACCAAGCGGTTTTCGTGGACACCATTGCCGCTGACATAACAAGCTATCCGGCAAGCAGCATTATTGATGAGATGATATCTGGCACTTGCTAATCGGTTACAGATCTGGACCCAGCTAGGAATCGATATAGTGCGCAATGTGGAGAGTCCTTCCAGCCATCGGCATATATCGTTCAAGATTGAGCATAAAGAAGCTGTCTTACACCCAACTCTACCTCCCAACACAACGGTCATTACTATGCAGCATCTGACCTGCTCCTTCTATATTCATCAGGAATCATCCATCTCCGAAGGTCCTATGGAATCAGCCTATCAAAGGACGTCATCGATGACTAGCAGTCATGGCTCTCGCCTTGATTCAGAAAGTGGCTTTGGTTTGGGCGTCTCGTCTGTGGAATAGGGTTCACCCGACGAAATCGACGATCGTTTCAACAGCCAAGACTCAGGCGTATGTCTTCTACCTTGCGATGCTGCCGCTGCATGCGACAAACAAAGGCCTCAAGATGGAGAGGTTACTTCTCCCATAGGTCGGCTTGTAGAAGCTGGTCTCGACACGTTGGTTGTCGGTCGCAGGGCTGTGGGCGGTATCAGAACACTGAGCACGACGAGAACACCAATTATATGCCTCGTGCCCGAGATTTTCAACATGAACTATCTTTCGGTGGGTTGTCCGTCTGACCATTCTTGATACCGACGCGAGAACTAACCGAGACAAAGTCCTTGACTTGTCGGTCTCGCCTCCTACCAGCGTTGTCCTCTGTGTTTCAGGACCTTAATCACATTGAGTCTCGTCAACTACGAGATTATGCATCCGCATCTCATGGCATCCCCACAGGCAGTCTTCAAAGCACAGCTCAGAATCATGAATCCAATGACTTTGGACACCTAATTTGGAGGCTTATACGTGCGCAGATACCCGCTTGCGAAGAGACTAAATTCTCACAGCAACAATTCCGAGGATTGACGCGTCCGGAGGAATACTCAAGAGTACCGGCCATTGATGCCATGATTGCGTACGGAACTATGTCAAAGGATGAAGCTTCACTCCATGAAGAAACCAGCCTTGCGACTAATGATGGATGTGAAGTGAATCAGGGTCGCGATGTCCTAGAGACGTTGTCAGACATCGATATGGAGTTTGACCAGAATACGTCGCCTTCATGGACCGTTGACGAGAATCCGCTATTGCCTTCTTCACCCCTGACTATGAACTTACTCATGGACCGGAGCGAGCTCAGACACGAGCATGAAGCATTCGACGATGAGGATGGCTACCCAGAAGATATTTCGGACTACGAAACCCATCTAGAAGCTTATAGCTCACCACTCTCACCACGACCCTCCTCGTACTTTGTAAGAACTTCCGAACCAAACAGCGAGGCCGACTCAGAGGGGCATACGCCGAATCAAGCTTTCAACTTGGCAGATACATCACTGCCACCTCTTATTTCATTGCGAGAACTGGTCGCGGTCGGTCCTGCAAGTTACAGTGATCGGTCGAACTTCGGCCCTGATAACGGCGAGAACGACTTCGGAGAAGGCCACCATGCTAATGACCACCAAAGGCAACGGTCGATTTCTCTCGTATCATACTGCGATTGGCAAAGTGACGAGGACGAGGATAAGGGGCCGCTCTCGGAGCTGTCGTTCCAACCAACCAGGCATGACCGCCAAGCGGATGATGATGATGATGGGATCTGGCCAAGCGAAGTCTTCTCCGGAAGCGAAATTGACCTTTACGATGATCAAATCGAGTAGATCAACCGTCGAAAACCTACTGGCAGCCTGGGGGCTGACATTTCGCCAATGTCCACACTGGGGTCAGGGAACGGAGTTTCAAGAGATATATTGCAAGAAATGGATGTCGAACGCAGCCTGTGACATTCGAGCATCACATACTGTGGTATCTGCCGCTCAAGCGCGACCATAAAACCGACTCATTTCTGAAGCCTTAATACAATTCATTATCCAACCTCTCGCCCCATAGTTGCAGCTGAGAAGAGCTCGCCACCGCGATGTTTCCTCTAGTGCCTGGGCATGCATTGTGTCTCCCTCAGCGACGTAATGGCGTTGATGATCCACCACTTTATACAGGTCCCATCGCCTGTCTTCGCAACGAATCTTCCGAAAAAATGCGTGCCTTTCAGGCCGCAATCCCTCTCATTTCTTTCCTCCCTTGCCTCCCTTCTTCGGCTCCTTCTTCTTCTTCTGTTCGGGCTTCAATGTCGCAAAGTGGATGTACCAGAGAAGCACTCCCTGGAGGATGACGGCGACGAGAACGATCAGGAGGATAGTGAAGAGAATGGGCTGGTCATTCAGAACCGCGACAGCCTCAGGCGTCGCGCCAATAGATCGGAACCAGTCGAATTGACCCATTGTTGCGGTCTCGAATCTTTCGGGGCTGATCGATGTTCGGGTGCGGTGCAAGCGCGATAGCTCACAGAATCGTGCTGGCTTGCGCCTTGCCGCTCTTTGATTTTCGGCGGCTGATTGAAGAGGTGCGAAGTCTGCTCAGGCACCTGTGATGGGCGGTATGGACTGTGGTGGTTGGAATTAAAGGTGTGTACAAGAAAGTCAAAAATGAAGGCCTGAGTCTCAAGTGCGCCAGTCACAAGGGAACAACAAAAAAATGTACGTATTGTTGGGGGACCGGATTAGAAGGTTTTTGTTCGACAGCAGGAAACACGAGATGCTAAAAGCAGTCCAGAAGGAGAAAGGAAAAGAATAGGAGGGTTAGTAGGGGCCAAGATGTAGGGAAAATGATCCGCTCGGCTTCTCGAAACGGGAGACGTCACAATTGGGTGCGCTTCAAGGGCGAGGAGGTGGCCCTACGGTGGCCATGCCACCACCGCGGTGTGCCTTTTCGCAGGCTAGACCGCCTTGGGGGTATGAGACCAGGACGCGACATGGCCGCATCGTGGTTGAATGTATGAGGGAGGTCGCTGCCAGGGGAGGGGCGGCATCGATGCGTGTTTCAGGCCTGCGGCAGAAAGTCGACTGATGTCTGCTGCGGGTGATTGGCTGTGCAGGGACGAGCTGCAGCGGTTACTTCGGCACTAAAAGGGGACCTGGGCTTCTTCACGGGAAAGACGTTCTGTTACAGGCAAGAATTATTACACATCGGATTAGCCATGTGGTTGTTGAGCTGGCAACGACATCAAATGAGTTCTTTGCGCTCTTTCCGGTCGGGAAAGCTTAGTCTTGGCTTCGCGATACCTTCGAAATGATACTCACCAATATCACATAATACCTACTCCAGTCCAAATGCTTTGCGATATAAGCTTGACAGAGGTCGGCCGGTCGCTAACGATGAAGACGGGAGTGACCGTGCACTCCAGAATTAGGTAAGCTAGGTAGCCCCTGGACTTCAGCACAGTCTCGGTGAGCTGCAACCTTTCGGTATGACACCAATCACAAGTCGTCCGCCCCATTATGGTCATGTGACTCGAGGAACATCTCCGCGCCGTCATGCCCGTGATTGCACGGGCCACGGGCGGGAGAAGACCGGGCTTATTGACCAATGATATGGTCTGGATCCGTCCAAGGCAATCGACTGCGAGACGATCCAATTGAGCTTTCCAAAAAAATTGTCGACTAGCTGGCGCGACCCTGAGCTCAAGACCAAAAGAGCCCATCACGCGACTTGCACCCACTCCCCGACGACCTCATTCTACCCCTTTGCTGCCGGCAACGAACTGGCGCAGAGACGTCGCCTCTCTCTGCTGCGATGAACTCGGTACGCCCGGCGCGGAGCGTCTTGTCGAGATGCGTCTCTTCCGCCTCGAGCGCACCGGCCGCCCTTCCCTACCGTCTATTCCACAGCTCCGTTAGCAGGTCAGGTCGGAGGCGGTCACGATTCAACAATATCACCGCCGAGAAGATGGGTCTGACGACCCCTGATGCCATCGAAAAGTATGCGAAACAACACTTCCCCGAGTACACGGAACAACAAAAGGAGTTTCTGAAGGAGAAGTACACCCCCGAGCAGTGGGAAGCTCTCCAGGCCGCCGAGGAGGCCATTGACCCGAAAGATTTGGTGATCCAGGGTCGGTTACGGACGGATCCTTACACGCAGCCCTATATCGACGACTTCTCAACGGTCCAGCCCATCATCGATGCGAAACCCCAAGCGCCTGCGAAGCCCGTGGAGCCGAAATGGCTCCCGAGGAGAATGTGGATCGACGACTACATTGAGAAGATGGCCGACAGGGTCGGCGGCCAGATGCAGGACACCATGGGCAAGGCGTTTGCCCGGGCGCTGCGCAACATCTCAAAGACGAACCCCGCGAAGCTCGACTTCACCGAGGAGGAGCTGCACGAGCTCGAGACCAACCCCGAGTTGCGCCGCAAGTTCCTTGTCGACAACGAGGCCGACGTGCTTGGGGCGAAGAAGGAGAAGAAGGCCGGGGCGGCGTCTATCGCAACCGACGACTGGCTAAAGCAGTTTGACCAGGAATTCTTCAACGAGCTGGAGGGCTCCCTGAGCACCTCGGAGAACCCTCTTCGCTCCCGCGTAGCCTTGTGGAAGGAAGCCGACGGCAAGGGCACTTCGGCGCTCGCCCCTGAGCTCGGCAAGGTCGAGGGTGTCAAGGGACTCTACCAACCTCCGGAAGACGTCGAGGACGACGGCCTCGACCCCACGGGTCGCTTCATCAAGCTCAAGCAGGCCACCGGCATGAAGATTAGCGATATCCTCTCCATTCTCACCAAGAGAGTCGTCGTTCGATCCGTTTCTAACCAGACCCGTCTGGGCAAGATCCGCAGTGCTTCCGTCATCGTCGTAGCCGGTAACGGAGACGGCAGACTGGGGTTGGGAGAGGCTAAGTCGACGGACCCCGGTATTGCAACAGCGACGGCCACGCTTCTGGCTATCCGCAACATGAAGCCTATCCGCAGATACGAAAACCGCACCATCTACGGCAACGTCGAGACTAAGATCTCGGGAACTGTTGTGCAGCTCTTTGCCCGTCCCCCAGGTACGTTCTAATCCTGCTAGTTCCTCGTTCTCTGTTATTTTTTTGACACAGTTATACTAACACACAATCAGGCTTCGGACTCCGCGTCTCTCACAGGATATTCGAAATGGCCCGTCTCGCCGGTATCCACGATCTGGCGGCCAAGATCCCCCGCTCCAAGAACCCTTACAACACCGTCAACGCCGTCTACAAGGCCCTCATGAACCAACCTGATCCGGAGGAGATTGCCATTGGTCGCGGAAAGAAGATGGTCGACGTGAGAAAGGTCTACTACGGCGGATCTGTGTATTAATCTGTATACCACTTCTGTATACCACTGTAAATGTTCAAACAAAAAGCGCAAATCTCTAGAGAACCCCGTCTGTGGCCCCCTTGCCCCCGTGAACAGTGAACGCAAATCTTCATGTCATAAAGTGATTAGCGTCGTGTATTTCTTGGGGGGGTATCTGCTCTGATCGTAGTCTCGTCGTGCATTTGTACACTCTCTCCAACTTCCTCTTGCGGTATAATCCGGACAAAACCGCCGCGGATTGCAGCATGCCTTCTCTCAATATAGATGTTGCACCCTCGTGATCCCACGTATTCGTCTTCCTCTACTCCTCCTCCTCCTCCTGGCTCCTGGCTTGGTCACCCCAATCGATCTCCTGCTGCAGCACTATACTGTACACGCTCGCCTTGAGGAGCGTAAACACCAAGCTCGTCTTGCGCTCTAGCTCCCGCAGGCCGTCGAGGATCTCGGTGCTCGGCGAGCCGCTCAGGTCTTCGAGTGTTGAAGCAAGCTACGGTACAAAAAAAGGGGGACAAGTTAGCTTTGCAGGTCTTTGGGATCGGGTAGAGGGGAGAAGGGGGGAAGGGGGAAAGGTCCGAGTCTGAATGCAATGTAGGAAAGCTGTGTGACGGGACGAACCTTCTTCATGTTATCCGCCAACTTTTCGTACTCTTCCAGCACCTCGGCCTCCAACGGCGACAACTCCGGCTGCGAATGCAGCAGCGTGGAGTCCCGCCCCTGCTCCATTGTGATGATCCAGCTGTCTCTTGTTTGCTCTGTTTCGTACTATATACCAAAGTCAAGTTTGGTCGGCGCTAACGTGGTACAGCGACGTTTCGTTAGGTTCTGGTCAATTATCGACGGGAAGTTGTTTCGGTGAGTCGCGGTGGGACGCGTTGTGGCTTGAACCCCGCCAATCTAACCTTGGGCGAGGTGCCCAGGAACCTACCTAAGGTACCCCGAAAAAAAGCATCAGTCCCCCTTGTCGGTGAGGTGAAGTGTGTCTTCGGTGAGCGCCTTACCTAATGGGGAGGGACTTGTAAGCGGCTCGTGCGCCTTCACCCACCCACACCAAAGATGCGCGCGGACTTCCCGTCATCTTCCAACAACGTCCGTCCACACCTCCATCTTTCAAGATAGTTTGGAGCGGTAAAGGAGGTTATCGTTAGAGCGTCTTACATGACGTCTAAGTATGCCCCTTCAGATGTCTTTCTTGTCAGGGTAGAAGATTGGGTAAGAGCCTGTACGCGAGGCACTGAATCATAGCATCCAAGCCGTCTGTTACCTTCATCGAAAGGTTGTCTATGAGCTGGCAATGAGAGATGACTTTGAATTACCACCATCGCCGCCGACCTCTATGAACATACAACCAACACAGATTTTCTCTGACTTTGGGAATTCTGAAGCGCATTTATCGTAGGCGCCAATCTAGCAAGCGTGCCGTGTGCCGAACCTGATCATGAGCGTGTTCCGAAACCACACATTGTTCGTATCCTTCAAGTAGAAGGGATGGCTTGACGTGGCAAGCCTACTACTCATCGACATCTGCCCCGGATGGTTTCAGGACTAAACTAGAGCACGCGAATCTCATCCCCGTCATTTCGCGACAGTCAGCCACCGAGCTGCCATGGCCGGCCGACACCACCAAAACCACATCTCACTTTGGGCCCAAAGTCGGACTAAGATGGGACTAGAGCACAGGTGAGAGAGCTTAGGGGGGTGGGAAAGCTCTAAATCCAGATGCTCTAGCTCAGGTCACTTGATGAGCCAACAATGGCACCAAGCTGCCAGCCATGGCTTCAATCTCACTTTTATTATAACTCGAGGGTGATCTTTCTTTTCTGGCGTCGTTCGAGATGGTTCTCGTTGAAAAAAAGAGGAGATTTTCATAACATAGCACCCAGCCGGCAACGCGAAACGGTCAAAAAAGTGGCTTACATCAAATCAAAACTGAATAGGGAGCAATGGTCGGATCAAAGACATTCGAGCAGTCGCCGCCTCTCACGGCCAGCGACTCGGCCGAACTCCATACAAAACGCTCCAACACGCCCGCGCTCCTCGTCCGGCGATCATCCTTGATGAGCAAGTTCCCCGAGTCGAGCTCCTCCGCCTACGTCCTCGACTGGGAGACGGACAAGTGCAAGCAGCGCCTTCTCAACCACGCCGAAGACCTCTTAAGGGAAGCCGTGGGCCGGAGGCGGCTCACCATCGTCCAGGGCCTGCCGCTGGATCTGGTCCAGGTGTTGCGGGATTCCCTCGGCGTGAACTCTGGGTTTCTCGAAGCACATGCGGGGAGGCGGCGGCATCGACCGTCGAGGAACGACGAGGGCTCGAGTTTTGTTTCGTTTGCGTATCCGGAGCTGGTCAAGACTACGAGGGGGAACTATGGCCCGGATCCTGGGTATAAGCCGTCGGCAAGGCAATCTGATTTAGTGGATGTCATGGACGAGGCGCCCTTTCATATGATGTCGAGGGATGGGCAGGCAGTCATGTTCTGCCAGGCTTCGTTATGGATGAACAGTAAAGCTGATGGTAAGTTCTCAACGGGTCCTAATGGATACATTCCACGTACTGACTTGCGCCTTCAGTCCTCTTCCTAGACCGCCCCATCTGGAACGATCCATCTTCACAGGTCCAAAAGGCGCGGAGACCACTCTCCGTCACCCGCTCATGGCAAAGCAAAATAGACGAGTCCCAAATGGATGGCACCTCAGTCTGGAACGTCCTCATAGCCGAAGGCGACGAGCTCCCAGGCCTCGAAGACAGCCTTCTCCGCACCTTTCGTCACTCCAATGTCACGAGGCAAACCCTTCCCGAGATCCTCTGCGAGGCGGTCCACGATAAGTGGCTCGACTTCTTCGAGACCCTCCCCTCATGCGCCCAGCCTGGATCCCTGCAGGACGGGGGGCTCTACTGGCAGGCGACAGAGTCTCTCGAGCAGAACCTCGAGCTTGCGCAGGACCAAGCGCGCCAGCCGCTCCTGGGCGGCGGCGGTGGCATGCGGCACCCAGACTGGCGGTCCCTCCTTGAGCGTCTCCAACGCCGCGTCGCCATCTCGAAGCTCGGTTCGACGCCGAGGCCGCAGACCGCGTGGCCCCGGACGCAGCCGACGACGGCGGTCCTTCAGACGCGGGATGTCAACATGCCCATGCAAGGCACCAATAACCAGCCGTACCCAGACGCCATGGCCGCAGACAGCGGCAAAGAAGCGAATCAGCGCGCCCTCGACCGCGTAACGTACCTCGGAGGCATCCTCCTCCCCTTCACGGTAGTCTCCGCCATCCTCTCCATGAACGACGAGTACTCTCCCAACGCGCCGCGGTTCTGGGTCTTTTGGGTCGCCTCTATCGGCGCTGCCATCTTGTGCCTCCTCATCATCTACCTAGACCAGCTGCGCTGCCTCGAGGTGTATTTCGAAGTAGCCGCCGCGGGGACGGTCGAGTCTTTCTTCCCCTCCAGCAAAACTCATACCGCCGCCGCCGCCACCAACGGGATATCTCTCATGTCGATGCCCCCGCAGTCGAGATGGCGCCGGCAGCAGGCGACGGAGATGTACATGGACATGGCGGAGCCCGGCGGCGGAGACGTCGAGGTCATGGCTGACTCGGCGGTGAACCCTACCATGGTCGTGCAGCAGGGCCGGGACGGGTCGAACACCAAGGCGTGGCGGAGGAGGCAGCTCGGTTGGGGCGGCGCGGTGAAGAAGGTTGTTGGGTATTATCGGTGGACGGGCGGCAAGCCGGTGCAGATTAGTCCGTACGGGTCGGAGAGGCTTCAGATGAAGACGATCTGACGTGTGTGGTGTAATGGTTACGATAATGATAATATTGGTCTGGTCAATGGAAAAGTCTACCTTGAATTGACTGTACGACGGCATTTGGTTGCGTCCAATCTGACTGGTTCACTACCTTGACTACCTGAAGTGTCTAGAAAGGGCTATCCTTCGTTCGATTATAGTTCTCCGATCTGTTTCTCTCATACTTTTTTGCCAATCATTAAGGAGGGCAGGCGATTGACGCCTGAGAAGGCGCATGGCTAGAGAACAATGTAAGTCTGTTTTTTTTACTAAATATCAACAGACGCCCGTATTTCGACACTACAGATACAGCTGCAGGGTCTCTCCAAAGTCGTCTTTTCTATCCGGGGACAGATTAGCAACTATTGGCATCTTGATATCGAAAAAAGTGTATCAAAAACTAGGTAGGGTAGCTACGCGGGACCGCCCGAACCCCGCTAGATGAGGCCGGCGTGGGGCCGTGTCCGGATGCAACGTCTGATAAGAATAGCCGTTTTTTCTGCTCCGAGAATATGGAGTCCTCATCAGATGCCTGTGGGGAGCTTTCGACTCCCTCTCGGCCCTGAGTTACCTGGGAAAGACCATACAGTAGGGTAATCAGAGAGAGATTGCATTTGCTGAAAATGCCCAATCATCTTTCTGGAACAGGAATACGGCGGTTGGTACAGCGTTGCAGACTGTTGGTTGGTAGCAGGGGGTAGGCAGCAGACGACAGCCTACAGGGTACTAAAGGTAACTTCTGGACCCCAACGATCTCAACCAGCAAGTTGGGACTTAAGACATAACGGTGCCTTGTCTTTGGGCGTCAAGTTCGACAATTCGCGGCCTGGTACGAAATAGAATGGCCTACATTGGGGGCTGCACCGTGATTGCCTTGGTCCACTTCCCTATGCCATCAATCAGTGTCACTGCAGGTGAATCGTAGGTCCGTTTCTACCCAGGCTGACGGATGCCTCCACCAACAGTCTGTTTACTTATGTACAACCCCCCATTTTAATTGTTGCTAGGTATGCCCCGTTCGTCCTCCCGTAATCCTAGAGGTATTGGATAGCACTAAGCCCAACTTCTATCACCATTACTCCGATCTCCACGATTTGTGACCCCTAGCCCATCCCCAAACGCAACACTTTGAAATTTGATGTAGTTGCCATCTGGTTCGATTTTTCCCATCATCTCTCTCAAAAGGCAGGTAGTCAGTCACTGCTGCCTTCCTTCCTCTTTCCGCCTGCCTGCCCGGGTTGCTCTCCACTATCGTCCCGTCCGCCTATCTGTCTGCCTGCCTACGTACCTGCCTTACCCTTCCCTCACCTTTCCTTCTCACCACCTCCCACACTACCTTACCTTACCTTACCTCGAACGTCCTCGAAATTTTTCGGGATTACGTCCAAAGCCTAGCACATTGTCCCAATTTCTCGATTGATGGCACTCAACATGCGACTCGTCGGCTTGTGAGCACTTCTCTCTATTTCTTTCACTGGCTATTCTTTGGTGTGAAGCTCCAGGAGATACTCCCTCAAGAGTCGCTTTGCACCTCTCCAGGTCTTTTAAAGCCAAGCGATTTCCCGTATGTATTCTTTTTTCCATTTGACCCTTCCATCACACTTCTCCCGCACGACCAGTTGTACCCCGCGGTGTACATTCATTGCTTGGCTAACATTCTTCCTAGAGAAGGCGGCCGCTGCTGGTTACTTTTTTGTATCGAAGCGGCACAACTCGACTTCTGAATATCACTTTCGCATGTTTACATTGCTACACCACTATTCTTCACCATGGCACGCCACAAATTCAATGCCGATCTGGCTCAGGCATCCCGCGAGCAAGTTGAGCATATCTCGGGCCTTCAGAAAGGAGATGATGACGGCGAACTCACCTTCGTTCTTTCCCATGATGCTCTGCCATCTCCTCTCACCGTTTGCCTTACTGCCTTGAATGTGGACGACTACCCGCATGGCCCTGGCTTTGTGGCATACACCAAGGAGGAATCTGTCTCGAGTGCGGTTTCCAAGGTCCTCGACGATATTCCCAACCTCAGTCAGGGCAGAACCATACTGAAAACGCTGGTAATTATCTCAAAGAAGCTGAGCTCAAACCTCAACTCGGCGAACGTTGACGAAGGCTCGGATGTGGAGATGACGGATATTGACGACGACGAACATTGCGGCAATTACGAAGACGAGGACGAAGAAGAGTACGACGACGAGGACTACGAATTTGACGATATTGACTTCGGCATTGATTTTGGCGGTGATGCTACTCCGCAACCACCCAGCCATTTAGCCAAGTTCCCTAGCCGCCTAATCGACGATCTTCAGAAAGCCAAAGACGCCGGTTTCAAGATTTCTCTGTTGGGCGACGCTGCCACACATGAGGAAAGTTGCATCTTCGCACTTTCCCTTCTAGTCGAACACCTGGGAATTAGCGAGGACACACTAGAGGCCTGGGAAATTAGCGCTTCAGATTACATCGTATTGCTATTCAAGTACGATGCAGGTTATCCTTGTGTGGAAACATTTACGAAGCTTCCCGCAGGTCATTCGGAATCTATGCAGTTTCGTTTGGGAAAGTGCGCCTCTTTCAAGCCCACCCTTCACTCAGCACTCATTCCATTCCAAAAGAATCTCGACACTGCCAAGAAGATCTCAGAGAAAGACGGCCTGCCGAAGGAGACCTCTCGCGAGGCGGCGTTTTGCTCAATGCCCATTTCGGAATCGCTGGACATTTTCCTGAATAAGGAGTTTGCCACCCTGCTGAAGACTCGATTGGATGATGGTGTCTCCTGGGACCGCGCAAAGGACATGATGGAGGAGATGACCAAAGAAGGGCACCTGCGTGTCGACAGCTCCACACAAAGCAGTCCCGATTCGAAGCGAAGCCAAACGGCCGGCAGCTCGATTGAAGAAGAGGCTCAAGTCTCGACGTCAGCTCTCACATCGCTCAACAAGGACTACGTACGACAAAACCCCCGGGATACGGGCCCATCGCCGCGCGAAGAACTCAGCTTGCCCCTGATTGCGATGCAGTTCGCTCTGCGCTACTTTGTCAAAAGCACGCAGTACTGCCTCGTATGCCATCGCAAAACTGAACCTGGATTTACTGCCCTCAAGCCGTACGTCTGCAACGATCCTCTCTGTCTCTTCCAGTATATGGCTTTAGGTATGGGTCCCAGTACTGAGCACGACATCATCGCTCGTCCCTATGTCGTCGACCTGTTGATCAGTTTCTGCGCTGCTGCTCTGAAAAGTGGCCGAATTCGAGAATGGCCGCGAGGTCTGTCTATCAAAGTCCCCGTCCCGAGCCATGTCACACCAGGAGATTCCACGTCCGCGACGAACAGATTCCAGGCAACAACGATGCAGGTCCCGATTCAGGCCCCAATGCAGCCGCAGATAGTACAAGATTCCGGAATTCTAGTCTGGGCCCAAATTTCTGCTGGGAAGTTCAACGTGCGCTTCTCCGAGAAACTGGAGAAGTTGCGACCGGGAGACATGATTATTTTGGCTAAACGTGTTTTGCGCCGCGATGGGAAAGATCTAAACATGCACCATTGCCGCATCACCTCAGTCAACACGATCCATGACGACAGCGGCAACGATTGTGGCAAAGCGTTTGAGTTCGATCGTCTCATATCAACCGACAAAGTAACGTACCATAGTACAGTTGTTCAACCGCGCCCCGGGTATACTCAACCGCCTTTTGAGACACACGTCTATCACGAAGAACACATCGATGATGAGGAGGGCGATGCTGAGCTATATCTCTACGATCATGATCTCGACAGTCTGAGCGAAGCGTATCGGAGGGAGGCGTTATTGATTCTCGTGCAGACGATCCCTCCCATCAGATACCTACGGGACTTTCTTCTTAGCCACCAAGGCTGGTCTCTATCTAAGTACAAGATGATATCCAAGTCGGCTCTGGCTTTGCTTCGATGGGTTGTGGCTTCCAACCGCTCGCTCATTGTACAGATTGACCAGCCGGTTGACCTTGACATTGGCGGGATTCAAGCGACTGAGGCTCGACAAAAGGAACGCTTCGTCGGATTGGGTGACGATTGGATGCAATTCCGCTTTGCCCAAGGATCCCCTGAGAAAGAGAATCGGTTCAAGAAAGAGCTTGAGAAGGAGGCGAGTCAAAGATACCCAACGATGTTTGCATGGCATGGGAGCCCGCTCGGGAATTGGCACAGTATCATCCGGACTGGTTTGGACTTCAAACAAATGCTCCATGGGCGTGCCTATGGTCATGGAGTGTACTTCGCCCGCGATTTCGCAACAAGCTTGGGCTACTGCATGAAGCAGGGCAACGAGACATCATGGGCGGGTTCGGAACTCAAGCTGTACGCCGCTATGAGTCTCTGCGAGATTATCAACCGTCCGGAAAGATTCAAATCCGTTCATCCGTACTATGTTGTCGACGAGGTTGATTGGATCCAGTGCCGCTACCTCATTATTCAGCGGAACCAATCAGTGAAGCACGAAGAAGAGCCAGAGACGAAGCCGGAGTACATCTTACAAGATCCCAAGTGGCAACCGGTGGGGATTAACAATACCGTGTTGGAGATCCCAGCTGCAGCACTGCCAAAGTGGCGCCAGAAATCCGTTGTTCCAGGGTCCTCGTGGTCTCAGCCGATCATCCTCACGGATGATTCGGGCGACGACCAGCCAGATGACTTTGACAAGATCATGGACCTCCGAAAGGAGACAGAGAACGACAACAAAGACGCCGATACAGTCGTCCTTGATGCCGAACCGGAGACTGATCCAGACAAGACCTCTTTCACGCCGGGCACACTTGACGTAACGACACTGCCTCAGCTGCCGGCCCCGAGCTGGGCTTCAGACGCGGGGCGAAAGGTCCTTGGCAAAGAGCTTGCCAAGTTACAGAAGGTGCAGGCTACAACACCTCTTCATCAGCTCGGCTGGTTCATCGATTTTAGCAACATTACAAACATGTTTCAGTGGATCGTTGAGCTGCACAGCTTCGAAAAGTCCTTGCCTCTTGCGCAGGATATGGAGCGAGCGGGCGTTGAGAGCATCGTCCTCGAGATCCGATTTGGCCGCCAGTTCCCTCACTCGCCCCCCTTCGTCCGGGTCGTTCGCCCCCGTTTCTTACCCTTTTCGCGCAGAGGTGGTGGTCATGTCACGGCTGGCGGTGCCATGTGCATGGAGCTTCTGACGAACAGCGGTTGGTCTGTTGCGAGCAGTATGGAGAGTGTTCTACTCCAGGTTCGCTTGGCTCTGTGCAATCTCGAGCCTTTTCCAGCTAGACTTGAGTACCAGGGAACAGGCCAAATGACTGGAGGAGGACCCGACTATGGCGTCGGTGAGGCCATTGATGCGTACAGACGCTCTGCCATGGCCCATGGCTGGCAGGTGCCTCCAGACCTACACTTGACGGCCAATGCGATGTGAAGGACAGGGCAAGCAGGGTCGATGAGCAGAGTTGATTGTTTCTCCAGCAAGGTGTGCTTGCTCATGGTAAGGCGTTTTCATGGAGGCTACTTAAGGTGGGGGTTAAGGGCTTCAAAAGAAGCAGGCATATGAGTTCAAGGGACATGGGAATGACGGCATGGTCCATAGCGAGGCAGTTTAATAATTCTTTCATTCAGAGACACACTCAGGTGATTGTAGCCCACATGCCATGGCCTGTACTGAACATCTTCTGCGGCTGGCGTCGAAAGTAAAACTTCATACGCTAGCACGCTCCGGTGGTCCAGCACATCGGCTTTGAATGCCGGGCGAACATAATACATGCACGAGGTAAAGAAAGAGTTGAGGATGGTGAAGCAGGCTCTCTGAGCCACCTTAGGGTACTCCGTGAGGTGACTACAGCTGTGGATACCTTACCTCCACTTACCTTGCCTTACCTTAAAGTTGAGTGGGGTCTTGCGGATAAGATAACACTCGACCAGAAGCTAAGGCAGTAATACGTACCCACCACTCCTACCTCAAGGCTCAACCTAAGACAGGTGAAGTAGGTATCGTACTCCCTTGGTTGACTTTGTTTGTCGTACGCAACGCAAAGAATTCTCACCAAATTGACAAACGAATCCCTGAAACATCCGACGACACATTTGGCGTCTTTGATCCCGTTGTAGGCGCTAGCAAACCTGTATGCCAATATTGAGTTGTTCCTCTGACGTTGCTATACCTAGTTAGCAATCACCACCACTGATCGCGGGCCAAGGATAGGCGGCACAAGGTACCTGACCAACACGGGACACCAAGGTCCACAGTGCTGCACTCAACTGCACCTACGTACAGCTTCCCCAGACTCGAATACGCCCGCCCGCGGCCTGAGGCACGACACGACGTCTTGGCAGCCCGCCGGTAGCTCACTTCCTCAAACCCTCCCACGACACTCTCTCTACACTCCTTATTGGACTCGGATCGCCTTCCAGTCCAACCGCCTTTCACTCTCATCTCGCTGCCCCAAATGCATCGCGCAGCAGTGAGGGCCTTACGGACAACTTACCGATGTACGGCTCGTAGTTTCGCACGCAACAGCCGACGGGGTCTCTTGGACCATAACCTCTCCTCGTCCTACGCTACCCGCCACGGCCTGCGATCCTTCTCCTCGTATCAACACCACCCCGAGCATGCCGTCCAGCCGCTAAAGTCCTCCATGTACATCCGCCGCTTCTCCGTCGCCCTTGTGTCCACCCTCGTCGGCTACGGCGCCTGGTACTCCTACAACGGAACCGGTCTCGATAAGGCATCGAGCTTGACGAGGAGCTTCACCACCGCATCCAATGCCGGCGGCGATGCTGCCCCGACCCGTTCTGTTCTCGTCGTAGGCGCTGATCAGCTGCATACCGGTACATTTGTTGGAGAGGGGCCTATATCCAAGACGACTAGCGACGACGGCCGTAAGGTTATCGAGATGCTGACCCCCGAACAAGCTACCGAGAAGCTGCGCAAGACGGAGCAGTCTTTCCTCGTCAATAGAGGACAGGGCGTACTCCGTTACGACCTTGTCCAGCTTCCTAGCAACGACCCCATCGAAGACGACCATGCCGAGAAGATTGTCGAGGTGCCGAACCAGGCCGCGGGTGCTGCCGGCAAGAGCAACGACTGGATGTTCTGGGGCGTCTTTGACGGCCATGCGTAAGTGAACATTATGGCGGCGTTATCTTTGATGATTGCTAACCACTGAACAGTGGCTGGACAACTTCGGCAAAGCTGCGCCAGACTTTGATTGCCTCCGTTGCCAACGAGCTCAACCAGACCTACCAGTCATCCGCTGACCTGTCTCCTGCGGCTGATGCTATCGATACCGCCATCAAGCTTGGTTTCACTCGTCTGGATGACGAGATTGTAAACCAGAGCGTCGAGAGGGTTCTCAAAGCCGGCTCCAAGACTATGGCTGCAGAGCTGCTGGCACCCGCCCTGTCTGGCTCCTGCGCCCTGTTGTCATTCTACGACAGCAGATCCAAGCTTTTGCGAGTTGCCTGCACTGGCGACTCGCGAGCGGTCCTCGGTCGTCGATCTGCGTCTGGCAAGTGGACAGCTACCGCTCTCTCTGTTGACCAAACAGGAGGCAACCCCGATGAGGCAGCCCGCCTTCGCAAGCTCCACCCTGGCGAGGACCGAGTCGTTCACAACGGCCGAGTTCTTGGCGGTTTGGAACCGACCCGCGCGTTCGGCGATGCTAGCTACAAGTGGAGCCGCGAGATCACCAACAGACTCCGTGAATCCTTCTTTGCCCGGTCCGCTTCCCCTCTCCTCAAGACGCCCCCGTACGTCACTGCCGAGCCTGTCGTCACAACCACAAAGATCGAGCCTGAGAATGGTGACTTCGTCGTTATGGCTACCGACGGCTTGTGGGAGATGCTTACCAACGAGGAGGTTGTTGGTCTTGTCGGCAAGTGGATCGAGACTCAAGCCAGCGGCTCTGGCTCGCAGTTTGATTCTACCTGGTCCAAGCTCTTCGGATCCAAGAAGTCTAGCCTCCCCGTCGAGCAGGCGAGCGACAAGAGCGTCGATGGCCAGAAGACGCCTATCCGCCTGCAGCAGTGGGGAATTTCTCCCGACGCCCCCGAACGGTTCGTCGTCAAGGACAAGAACGTGGCTACGCACTTGGTCCGTAACGCCCTTGGTGGCAAGAACGAAGAGCAGGTCTCCGCCCTACTGACTCTGCCCTCCCCCTTCTCGAGACGCTACAGGTGAGTCAGGTTGCAAGTTCGAGGTAGAGCACATGAATCAGGAAGACTGACCAATCCGAAACAGGGACGATTTGACGGTGCAAGTCATTTTCTTCGGAAACGGTGAGAAGACGGGCTCGGTCAATCTCAACGAGGAGGCAACGGCTCCGTCGAAGCAGCAAGCCGTCAAGGCGAAGCTTTAGAATGCGTCTTCGGTAAACATGTTTCCGCAACGACCATATTACGGGACATCAACATCAGCGCACGTGTTTGTATCTTGTCTGTATGAATTAACTTCTCCAAACCTCGCTGGCAGCGTAAAAGAAGAAGAAGAATCGTGGAGGTTGGGTGGGTACGGCGAGACGTTGTCGCCCACTTGGCGCAAGAAGAGGTGCTGTTTCTGGGAAGCAAAAGACAGTTTACGATGTCTACCCGATCGAGGCATCTACCTGTTCAGAGAAACCAATGTTTGTTTAGCGATAGAGTCAAGTCTAGTGTTTTTCAATGAGGTTTGCTTGGCCCCGTTCATGAGGCTTACTCCTTGTTCAACAACTGATTGTGAAGTCGAGGCCGATTACATGACCTCGCCGGGATGAGTTTCCGATGAGACTGAATGCCTAGTCAATCTATTCGTCTGCCTTACGGATGTCACGTTCATGGCACGCAAAGTTGTATGATTTCTCAAGCTTTTTTACGTTTCATTCGTGGTTAATGATGGCAAGGGTTTACAGAAAACCAAGAAAAAGATTTCCCTCCCCATGGAAGTTTTCTCTCTTCTTTTCATTTTCACTCAACAGCCCACATCGCTTCCGCTTTCTCGATCCTCACGCGCTTGTCTTGCCTTTCTCTTTCTCTCGCTTCTGTTCTCTCGTTTCTTTGAAAAGAAAAAAAAAACCCCAGTTTCCCAAACTCGATAAACGCCAAATGGAGGACTTTCCCTCCAAAACGGGGAAAACGGATGATGAATAACAGGAAACTCCTAATGATGAAGGCACAGAGACCCTATGCTGCAGGTTGAAATATTTTCGTGAGAAGTCCGTGGATAGTCCTCGAGAAGGGGGGAACCATGAAGGTCTTTGTAGCGTGGTTTCGTGGTTTCGCAGCCCTGTTTGTTGATTGCCTCAACTCGAAGAGCTGTGGTCGTTTTTCTCTTTGCTCCGCTCGCCTCTTGTGAGTTCTCATCTCTCTTCAATCTCGTCGCTTGTAAATAATAGTCCGTGGCTGTAGGTACCCTTGGTCAAAAAGCACCTAGCTCTTACACTCTCTCGGGGGTTATCTTATCTCTCGCTCGATCCCAGTCATGAGCGTGACTAATTCAATTGGCCTCGCTCCTACACACGAAGCCCTCCAGCCACTGTCACTGCCCTGGATGCAGTGACGAAGCGGACTACGAGTGATTTTGTCCACTCTGTTGTGAGTGATGGTCGTCGTCTCCGTCATGGTGCAGCGTGACACTGTTGAACTCTTCGAAAGGATCAACGACTTCACCACCGGGGGTCGTCATGCCACTATCCAGAGGAACTCCCTTGAGGTTTGCTTGTAGCGGGTTGGATCCGCTCAAGTCGATGCTCTCACTTTCCTTAACATTGCGGAAGTTGACAGTATCGATGCCGCGCCCAGTAACAGGCACAATGGGAGGCTTCATGTGTCGAATCAACGCCCACTGAGTCGTCTTGAAGAACGGATGAGCCTTGATATCCGAAGCACCGGCCTTGGCACCCAATCTCCGGTTTTCGTCTTTGATCAAAAGTTTACGAATCAGGGATTTGCAAAGGCTACGCTCTTGTCAGTTCAACTTGCATTTTCATCACGTCATTTCAAGCTTACTTGGATAATTGAGGTGCCCCAGCGTGGTCCGGGAAGGGGATGTCTTCCCTCAAGATATTGGCAAAAGTCGCATTTCGGTTCTTGCCCTTGAAGGGGGTGGTTCCGTAAAGCATCTCGTAAATCAAGATGCCGAGGGTCCACCAGTCCACGGCACTAGTGTGGCCGCTACCCTTAATGACCTCTGGTGCAATGTACTCCTCTGTTCCGACGAACGAGTTGGTGCGGAAATTGGCGATGCAGGACCGAGTGTCGATGTGCAATGAGGTGGTGCTGGTACCTGTCTTGCCAATGACCATTGTGGGCTTTCCACCGAGATCGGACTGCTTCGACAAGTCAAAGTCCGAAAGCATGATGTGGCCCGACTGGTGGAGTAAGATGTCTGCATAGTATGTCAGCAACGGATTGGTAAGCGCGAAACTGGCTCTCGTCGAACTCACTCTCTGGCTTCAAGTCGCGATAGATGAAGCCCATCAAATGCAGATATTCCAAGGCCGCGGTGACCTCGGCGGCGTAGAATCGCGCATCGTCTTCGGGGATACACTTGCCGGGGCGCGTCTGCAGCGCCCTGAAGAACTCTCCACCACTACAATATTCCATGCACAGATACAGATAATCCTCCGATTGGAATGAGTGGTACAGCGTAACAATGAAGGGGTGGTTACTCGTAGCTAGAATTTCTTGCTCGGCAAGGGCGCGTTTAATCTTGTTCCGCTTGATCATCTCCTTCTTGCTCAATACTGCAGCGAGTCAGCAACACGTCAGGGTTTGGCTACCGGATATCCTGGATTGAATATTACCTTTCATGGCGTAGAGACGACTGCTCTTCTTCTCGCGGACGAGGTAGACCTTGCCGACGTCTCCCTTGCCAATCAACTTGATCTTGTCGAAACTTTGCGGGCCGACCTCGACATCGCGGACCTTGATGGAATTGGAGCTGTAGGTCCTCCGGAATGTGAGACTCGTACGGTTCGGGGGTGGGAGGTTGCCGAGGACGTCCTTGTCGGGAACGCCCAGGCTAGGGGCAGACGCCTTGGACGGATCAACCATCTCGAGGGTGCCCGAGTCCTTGTCGAGAACCAACGGGTCCTTGCTCAACTCGGCGGTGGCGGGACGCTCGGCGCTGCCCTTGCCTTTGGAGAACAAGCCCTGGGCATTGGGGGCACTGGCGACTCTCCTAAGTTTCCTTGCCAATTCCTCACGTCCGGCGCTCGTCGTCTGCTGTTCGGGGCCGCCGTCAGGACCTTGGATCTTGAAATTTGGGGTATCGGGAGGGCTAGGAGGTACTGATTCGTGGTTGTGATGGCGAAGGCCCGGCTGACCCTGGTGTGCGAAGTAGGGATTCGCGTGCGCGGTCGGGCTGAGGGCCTCGTCGAGGGGGTTGCCTTCGCTGGCGGTGGTGTTTGTCCTCAATCGGCCGACGGTGCCCTTGAAAAAGCTGCTACCAAACTTGCTCCGGATTTCTGGGCGGGCGGCGGCGGCGTCTTGTGAGGAGTGGACGTGAGCAGCGGAGGACTTTTCTCTGTCACGGTCGGCGCCGCTGTTGAGGTTGATGCGGAAGAGGTTCTTCAGCTTCTGGTTGAACTGGGCAGCGCCATTCTGGTGGGTTCGGCTGGCAGGCATATCGGAATCTCGGGGGTGCGCAATCAAGCGACCGATGCCATGGCTGACGGGACAGTTACGGGAGAGATGCGAAGAGGACCGACGATGTTCGGAAGTGCGGAAAGGAGATGGAGCGGAAGAAGAGCGGCGACGGTAGTATGCAGGTAGGTAGGGAGGTAGGTCGGAGGTGAGTAGGTTAAGGTGAAGGGTGAGAGTGAGGTAGGTGGGAGGAACGTGGGACTGGATGCGGAGTGTAAGTAGCGTCGAAAAGGCAAGGTAGGGTCGGGTGGTGGTGGAGGACGAGGAGGAGGTGCAGCAAGCAAGGCCGGGAGAGAAAGATAGGTGTTGGCTGGCTGGCAGGTAGGTAGGTGACAGAACGGGATGGTTGACGGTAGGTGGTGGTGGTGGTAGGCAAGGACGGATAGAATAGGCGGTAGGCGAGCGGTGGACGGGGGAGGAGAGAGTCGAAAGCGAGTTAGTAATATGAGGTGGGCTTAGGCGTCTTTCCGGACGGGCTTCACGCTTCGGCTTCCACACCTCAACTTCCTCCCATGGACCATGGACCATCCATCAACCCCCCCGCTCGTTGGTCGATGACCGTGGCCGTGGTCCAGGTCGAGGTCCTGGTCGTAGTCCTGGTCTTGGCTCGTCACCCGAGAACTACACTACCTTAGGTACGGCTATCTGTTCGCTCCTCTCACAATTCACAGCACTCTCGATTCCCATTTGGGGAGCTCCCTGGGGTCTCGCTCTTTCTGTCGCCGCCGCCGCCGCCCACCGGGGCTCAATTGTTCTCTCTCCTCTCTATGTACGGGCGGATAAAGATGGACGAGACCTGTGCCCACTGTTCAGTGGCTCTCGGGCAGTGCACCGCAAGGCACAGGGGATCCCTAGCTCCAGTGGGTATACAGGCAGCCCACGCGAAAGAGCGGCAGCACAGCAGGAAACGCGCGCCTTCGGGGGGTAAAGAGGCAGTTTACCAGGTGACTTTTCATCGCCTTGCCTTACTGTGTGGCATGGCCAAGGGGGGAGGGGAGAGGATCCAATGATACAAGACATCCACCAACGGATCAGAATGGGACGGCTTTTTGGCAGGGATGTTCCGCTTCAGGCGGGCCCGGCTTGGGCCTAGGTTCCTCTAGGTTCCAGCATTGGTCAAGACCTCTCACAATGCTGGTCCAGAGTCCTGTGCCTCTGTTCTTTCTGTTCAGTCCAGGCTTGTGTGCTTGTCAGGTCCGAGCAGGCTGGCAGGCTGCTTGCAAAATGGGAATTGGCATGGCTTTGCTGACAAAAGGGCATTTGATCCGGCGATTGGTGCTCTTTTCCCCGACGATTTTCCACGCCTCGCAAATTCCCCCATTCACCACAGCTAACGTTATTCCATTGGGTCATTGGCTTTGCAAGTCACTCGAGGTACCTATCTCGATTCTTCTATGCATAAGGTACGCATCCTGTCCCGTCTGTCCACACCACCTTCAAAACCAGAGGGAGAGTACCGGTATATCACTCGTCAACTCTATCTCAAGTGCCCTCTTCCCAACCGTTGATGCCTTTACCTTCTGTTCCAGTTTCTTTCTCTCCCTTTTGGCTTCAGAGCGTTCTGGTTCTTATTCATGCGTTCTCATCCCTCCGGCCAGTGTCGACGACGAAGGCAGGATAAATAAAACGCACAACATGGGCTTTGGTACTGACTACTGAGCGCAAGCCCAATGCACTGTCAAGAGCCAAGATAACACCGGCGCCAGCTCGAGATACGAAAGCCTCACCGGCAATTACATGCCAGAGCCCCAGCTCTCACAACAATGTTTCCCACGACAACAGCCGTCAATCTTCTACCTCAGTCTCTGATTCACCCTCTCTTTTCTAGTTTTTGCGTCCTCACGAGGAAGTCCCCGACGTTGACATGTTTTATATTTTTTCTCCCCCTTCGAGGGCTCGTGCAAAACACCCAGCATCAGACGAATATGCAGAAATGGGCACAGATGTCGGGGCAAATAAAAGCCTCATTGTGTTTGACCTCGCAGGCTATTCCACGTCTACCGCTGCAATTTTTGGACAGACGAGAGATGGAAAGAGGAAAATAATAAACCTTACACGAGCTTGTTTCTGAAATGTCTAATAAGACACTGTCACACTATCAACCCTCTTTTTTGCCAGACACGCTCCCATCAACCACACCCGTCGTGCAATCCCGCGCTAGCACTCCAGCCCCTCGTAACTTAGTACCCAGGCGGTGTTAGGTTACAACAGAGTACTTATGTCCCCCCTCAATCGGTCCATTTTCAGCCCTCCACACCACCACGACACAGCGCGGGTCAATGGCCGGCGATCCAGTCGTCTGGGGCACTAGAGAGGTTTCCCGCCTGCTTGTTAATCAACCATGGAACTCGACTCTACAGCCTTTGAGACAGAACTCGACCGAGCAGAGAAAAGTCGCGAGCATCCACGGCGGCGCCATCTCCCATCTCCACCTTCCGTACCTAGCTGGTGTGGTTGGCTTGTCACGTTCGCGTTCAGCGCTTTTCGACGAATCATTTCACAGTCTTCACCCAGTCTCTCACTTTTCCCTCTACATTGGCACCTGAGCCCGTCGGCCGCCCGTCGATTTACTAGGCGTGTAATGCTGCATGGGAAGTATTCTAGAACCGATCTTCAGGTTCTTTTTTCTTTTGGTGTAGGTGGTCCTCTCTCGGCTCTACCTAGGGATATCGTGCTATCCTATCTCGTCTGTTCCGATTGTTCGTTTCGCCCACCCGAAACCTCTGCAGAGAAGAAACTCGATTCAACTGATGCCCGGTAAGCCGGCCTACTTCCCGCCGCCCTGCTGAATCGAATGCCCTGAATGCGCAAGAGAGGAGGGCTGGGACGTGTTTCTTCCTGAACAGCGGCCCTCCCTGGATGCCGAGGTGTCACTCCACCTTCGCCTCCTCATGCAACGTTGAGCAATCTCCCCCACAAAACACCGCACATCCCCGCCGATGATGTAAGATGGAATACGACCAGACTTCGTCCCTGGCGCCTTTTTTTTCTGCTTCCCTTCCCTTCCTGCATCAGCCTGAACTATCTAATTTAGCAAGAGCCGCAATGCCAAGTCATCCCTTTCGAATGAATAATCATGCTCAGACACGCGACGACGACGACGACTCTCCCGGCCCATCCGCTACCCGTCAAGTGAGGCCTCGACAAATCATCCATGCTCGTCTGGGGAAGCGGGAGACCGCTCAACGGCCTTTCCAGTTGGCCGAACGAGTCCGTTGCACGACTTTCCAGGGGCCTTCTGAGCAGCGGATACCCCCGTTATCCTGAAGTTTCCGTCATCCCTAGGGAGGCGCAGTCGGTCAACCCTCATCCGAAACCATGCCATGAAGCTTGGTCCGCACAAGCATTGTCAGCGTGCTCGCCTCGCCGTTCAGTATCGTCTCAATGGTGTTGTCGTCGCCTCCAATAGCCGCCAGGACTCAGCCCATGATTCACGTCAACGGTTTGCTTGCGCCACAACCATCAGCCACGTCATGCTCCTTCGGCCACCTCCTCCATTGCGTCGTCGTCTTCCTCCTCGCTTGGCAGATTCTGGTCTCTGAGAAGCAAAAGATCCTTGAGTTTCCGCCTATTGTTGCGCCACGTGTACAAGTCCTCCTCCTTCTGATACTTGATTGACGGTGTGATTTGGTTGCCAGCCTTGTCAAAAAGGTAGTCAGGAAGCTTGGCCCCATCATCGGGATCGTATCGCTTGAACGACACTTGCGGCCCGTCCCCTACCTGCCAGGCGACTGGGAGCATGTGTAGATCCTCCACGTGAGATTTGAGGTCCGCCAGTGTGGGGAACTCGTGAGGCGGCTGCTTTTGGGCGCATTTGGCCCATCGACATCCAGCTGCTACCGTTTTGGTATGAACAATCGACACATGCTTTTGCAGAGTCGCAAAATTGTGAAGCTCGGCCTTGCAACCCTCCCACTCGCAGATGTACGTGTTGAAGTGTGGGTTTAGACTCTTGTAGATCTCTCGCGGCTTGGGTGAAGCTGCTTTTGGCGGTCGACCTCGCCGCTTTCCCGCGTAAAGGGCGCCTGTCTTGGGCCTATCTGGCCGCAGTTTTCTTGGCCCTGCCTCACCGGCCTCCTGTAGGGCTTTCTTGCCCGTCAGATTCGGTCGAAAACCCTTTGGCCGGCCGCGCTTGCGAGGCTGCAGTGGAGGAGTCGCCGCCCCTGGTGAAGTTACCTCTAACTCTGGCTCATCTGCGACGGCTTCTGGTAAGGCTGGCTTGGCGAGGCTCACGCCTACTTTTGCCTGAGCTGCTAGTCTTCTGAACTGGGGTGATAGGTCCGATATCACCAGGTCGTCTGCGTCGTCCTCGACTGTCCTCATGGGGGTCGTTCCTGTACGTTTTCTAGGACTCGATGGAAGAACCACGGCGAACGAGGAGGACCGTGGCGCTGGCTGAGCTGTTGATGTCCTCGGCTTTGTCTGAGCGGCTGAAGTAGAAGTCTGTGGCATGCTGCTGCCTGGTCGGCCGAAAAACTTATCCAAGGTGCGCTGTCGTGGGATAGACGGATTAGTTGGGCCCTGTGAGGTGGACTCATCCTTGGTGCTTGAGTTTGTGGGAAATAGTGGTGGCATGGTGAATTTACTCAAATCGACGAGTCCTAGCTGAACAGTTCTCTTTGAGCATGCTGGTGAGTGAGATTTAATCGGTTCTCAAAGTGTGTAGTCGTGATGAGTTGTGATGACTTGTCGTGAGGTTTGCTGCGTGGGTGATCTATGCAAAACCAACCTAGTGTTGTATTGTTGAGTATGAGCAGTGCGAGGCACTCGAGAGATCGGCCGGGGATATTGCAAAGGCCGATCTTTGAGGTCGAAAAGATGAGGTAGCGACGCGTTGATAGGTTGCAGGCGCGACTGCAGTCGACTGCAGTTGAGGGAACTTGGGGAAGGAACTGGCAATTAGCGGGGCCTTCCCGTTTAGGGCGGTTCGCACCGCAGGCAAGGGTGACTGCCACACTTGCCTCAAGGCGTAGGTCCCCGATGTCACTCCTTCTCACTTATTGTCTCTATCTTACTTTAAGATTGTCATCACATTGAAAGACTTGAGCACCTTTTCTCGCTAATTGTAGTGGTACCAATGGCTTTTCGTGATGGAGAAGTCGCAAACAGGTCATGATGCTGACGAAGCCATATCTCCCACCGGCCCGGTACAATTGACACTCGATGTATCTGGGTACATTGGAGGATATGGAGTCTACTTCGTGTCAGTAATGAATGAGATAAAGTCGATAACGACACAAGGCTGTGAATGCGTAGGCTGACCTGTCAATTGCACGACACATAGCTCGACAGCGTTTGATTAATGATCTTTTTTCGCCATTTCTAAAGCGCTTTGCTAATCGATTCCTTGATGGTCGTTCCCTCGCACCTCGCACCGGGTCGGAGGCCGTAATTGGAGCTTGCCGGAGAGGGGTCATTAATAATCGGGCATCCCGTTCGGCCCTCCGCAAATGCCGTCATGAATCCGAGCAATGGTCTAATCTCACAATGCCGGGCCGACCACATGCAAGTCTCAATAAGACATAAAGCCACTGAACCCCTCATCTGCTCGCCGCGTATCAATCGCATTTCAAAGCATCTCAGTTTCACTTCATAATTCCTAATAAAACTTGAAAACAACACACCAAAATAAACGGTATCCCAAAACGTCTGATTAAACATGGCCTCCAAATCATTCTACGCAATCATCTCCGGAGCGGGTTCCGGCACTGGTCAGAACGCACTCCTACAATAGCGTACCGTTAAGACAGTCGAGACTAACGCAACAGCAGGCCGCGCAGCAGCCGTCCGTTTCTCAAAGGCGTACCCAGTCGTGCTCCTCGCCCGCAAGCCAGAGAGCTACAACGCCATCGTGGACGAGATCAAGCAGGCCGGTGGCCAAGCCTTCGGCATCACGGCCGATGCCACAGACGAGGCCGCCGTCAACGCTGCCTTTGAGACGATCAAGAAGGAGCTCCCCGGAAGCAAGCTCGCTGCCGCCATCTACAATGTCAACGCCGGCTTTTCCCGCAAGCCGTTCCTCGAGCTTAAGCGAGAGGAGCTTGATGTCAGTCTCGATGCTGCGCCGTACGTGAGACATCGTTTACTGGGTCTTCTGGAAGAGGCGACTGACACGCACGGTATATAGTAAGGGGTTCTTCACATTCGCGCAAAAGACGCTTCCCCTGTTGCTCGAGTCGGTGTCCGACTCCCCTCACCCGCCGTCTTTGATCATCACTGGAGCCACGGCATCCATCAAAGGTTTGTCTCCAGAGTGGGGATGAGCTGAAAGATGACTGACCTTCTTCCGCAGGCAGCGCATTGTTTGGAGGGTTTGCGGCAGGCAAATTCGCCCTCCGCGCCTTAGGCCAATCTCTAGCACGCGAGTTCGGTCCGAAGGGGGTCCATGTGGCACACGCCATCATCGACGGAGGCATTGATACCCCGTGGGGTAAGGCCTACGTTGCCAACGATGGCGCAGAAGATGGCAAGATTTCACCGGACGCTGTAAGTGATTTTCAAACCCCTGAAGCAGACATGTTGCTAACAACATCAAGATTGCTGATGCCTACTGGTACCTGCACACGCAACACCGCTCCGCGTTCAGTCAGGAAATTGACATCAGACCGTACGTGGAAAAGTTCTGAGCAATCAAGCGGCACTGGAGACGTTGAGATAGATCCACGTCATGATTGAATGTAACCACCAGTAATCTCTAGCCTCTCTCTAAGTAGCCAAAGATCCTCAATATATCCCCATTGGTAGTCTCACGAGTACTCAACTTAGGAAGTTGATGTGCACGTTACGTACGTAGTCATACTTCATTGATTTTAGGTGTGAGAGTAGACGGATCTGCCACCGTGGTTTGGCGTAGCATGGGCACGGCCGCCGGATGAACCTGGTCTTCCAGGTGCTCGGAATCGGCCTGTTTCGTGGTGATGCTCGCAACCTCGGGCGCATACAAGAAGGCTTCTCCTCTGTTAGGAAGCTCAAGATCCGGACGCCTCGGCAGCTACCGGTTCTGGTACCACTGGTGGAACAGGGCCACCGTTGATGGCAGCCAAACGTTCCTCTTCCCTCTTCTCGCGAAGAGCAGCGGTCTCGGCACGCAGCTTCTCCAAGTTCCACATTCCATCGTCTTCTTCATCATCGTCGTCCTCCTCCTCATCGTCCTCGGTTGTGCGCCAGTTGCCACTTTCGAACAGGGCACGACCAGTTGCTTCCTTGGCCTTCTTGGCCTGCTCCTCGGCCGCCTTCTTGTCCAGACGCTCCTTCTTCCATTTGGCGAATGACTCCGGCGTGACCGGTGTGAGGGTGCCGGTAAGTTTGTGTCGCTCTGACTCGAGGAAGTCTTCCAAGGTGAGGGTCTTGAGAGGTGACTTGTCCATGAGAGCCTTTTCAGCTGCTCTCTGCTCCTTGGTCTTCAAAATGAATCTGTGGCAATGTTAGCATGATAATGACCGCTGGACTGATGTCACTTACCCTGGTGGAAGAGCATGCTTGTATTTGCACTTGTCGCCGCCATTTGGACAGATCCAGAACCATCCGTATTTGCCGTCCTCGATGGCCTCGACGAAGAACTTGCAGACCTTGTCAGTTGTGGTCTGTTGGTTGCCCTTCTTGGAAAGAACGACAGAGCGAAGCTTCTCCTCGTCCCAGTCGGCAGAAGTCTCGGCCTTCTTCTTCTCCTCCTCTTCCTTGCGGGTATCCGTGTACAGGTTCTTCTTTGACGTTTTGCGTTCGTCTTCGAGGTTGTGAGAGAACTTGCACTTCTTGCCTTTCTCACAGTTGCCCTTCTTGTAAAAGTTGCAGACAACTGTCTTGGGGTCGACACCGAACGGGACTTTTTGAATCTGTGCGGGCTTGTTCAGAAGCATGTCGGTCTCCCTCTTGGCTTCCTCCGCCGCCTTCTTCTCGCGCTCTCTCGCCTCCTTCTCTGCCTGCTTGCGCTTCTCTTCGGCACTGCCACCATTCCTCATCGAAGACGCCATTTGGGCAATCTGCTTCTGGGCCGCGCCACCCTTCTTGTTTTTCATGCCGAAGGTCTTGTCCTCGACCTTGACGGCCTTCTTGGCCGGCTTGTCCACTTTCTTGGGAGGCATCTTGGCGGGGTATTCGGTTTCTGGAGACGAGAAAAGGTTGGTGGGCAGAAGCAAAAGTCTTCTGCTACGACTGAGTAACCGCTTCTGGCGGGATTAGTTTGGTTCGTGTTGTTGTGGGATGTCGACAAACAGGTCGATAGGGTCCGCTCAGATCGACGTAACGCAAAAAGTCATCACTGCAAATCCAAGAAGAGTGGGAGCGCCGTGGATGAAGTCAGAAGTTCAAGGCACGGTGGGCGGGTCACGTGAAGGGCTTACATTGGTGGGGGCGGAGCGTCACAGCAGATTTGACCGGGGGGTGCGGTACTGAAGTGGAGGACCGACTCGAGCACCAAGTCACTCTTAGCGTGGCCGGTCTAAACGTGGACAGCAGCTCCAGTGGTCTAGTTGTCCGTTTGGTTACCCATTGCCATCCTCATCTCAAGCTCCATGTGCGCCGCGCCAGCAAGTCCAAACAGCTCACCTTGACGAACAACTTCAACTCCTTCCATTGATTGTTGGAAGAAAGACACTCACTGTACGTTCAAGTCATTGTTTTCTTCTATTGCAGTATTGGTACGGAAAACTGACGCTCAAACGCCGAAGTCCCCTCGAAGATCCTCCTTGCACATCACCCAAAAGCATCGCCGCGCAAACGATCCCGAGCCCATCATGATTTCCGACAACGATCTCTACCGCCTTGCGATCTTCCTTGGCTCTGCCGCCATGGTTCTCATTATCTTCTACCACTATGTAGAAGTCAACAATGAAGAGGAAAAGCCCGAGAAGGCTGTACGACCCGCGAAGTCCGCCAAAGCAGCGTCCTAGAAGGCCACAAAACGGCGCAAGTGAGATAGTCAGGTGCCATGGGATATCCGCTGTAAGATACATATGGCGAGAGGTATTTGGGAATTCTGCGACTGCCCTGAGACGAACGAGACGCGAGGCTTGGGGCGACATATTAGCGATGAGAGAGGGCATTGATGTCAGTGTCTGAGGGGACAGGTGATATCGAATACGGTCTTTCAGGGGGTTGACAACGAAACGTTCCTCCCTTGAGAGAACACAGAGCTTCGAAAGTTAATGCAGTCAAAGAAGCAAACACTAGGGGCATCGACAAGCTCTTGCCCTCCAAAATCGAAACATTAGAGCATCACCATTGAGACGATACCTTAGTCTAATCTGGCTCAGCGCTGCATACACGTGATGAACATCGACTTTGTGCGCAAAATCCCACGGCACAACCTCCATACTGCGGTCTTGCAATGCCATTGACAGACACCGAGGTCCATGATCTTGAACTCCCCTACCTTCGTATTCTCTGCGTAAATGCTGTGGATGCCTCATGACGGTAGGCCATGCTACAGCCTACTCAAACTATTGGCTGTGGCGCTGACCAAATCTTGAGAATCAATCGTACTATCCAGTGATACCAGGGCCTGTTGGTTTATGGCCTGCTGCCTCAATTGCCCCAATTCTTGCTTCGGCAAGTTATATCTTTCGATAAGGCGCATTGAACTCAGCGCCAAAGAGATGGAAAGGAGACCTGACCAGCTGCTTCCCGAAATGGAACAATTGGAAGGCGCAAACAGGGGATGTGTGGCTGAGGAGGCAGCAGCTCTGGCGGATCCTTCTCGGCCCAAAGAGGACTAGTGAGACCAATCAACTTCCCGCTGTCAACGGGGTCCTCAGGCCCCCCTTGTTTTGGTCAGGCGCGCCGCAGCCTGCCGCTCCGCTGGCACCAACACCTTGCCCCGTCTCCTTTCCCATTTCGCCTTCACCCGCCCATTCCATTGATCTCGTTACCTTTCTTCTTCCCAAAGACAAACCTCCCCGTCCAACATCAAAAAGACCCCTCGGCCTCCCGACCAAAGTTTTCCTTCTTCAGCTGCATCCTCAAATTTTTGCGCAGCTCCTGTATTCTCTACCTCTTCCTTCAGACCGACCACTCCTCGCGCGCAAGCTTCTACGCGTCAGAGTTTGATTCTTCATCACATCAGCACTTCGTTTCGCATCACGCTCTTCACGACCTAATAATACTTGAAGAGACCCATCGACCAGCTGCTTTCTCATCGCAGCATTATCGCAAGCACATTTTCCTATCAAACAAATCCAACACCACAGTCATCATGTCTGGAAAGCTTGACCAGTCTCTCGATGAGATTCTCTCGACCCAACGCCGTTCTGCCGGCGGACCCGGCCGTCGCTCTCAGCGTCGATCCACCGGTGGTCGCCCTGCGGCCGCTGCCCCTGTCGGCGGTGTTCAGAAGACATCGCGACCTGCGCGCGGCGCCGCCGCCAACAAGCCTAATGCCGCCAAGCCTGCGCAAGGCTCTGGTGACAGCAAGGTCATCGTGAGCAACCTGGTAAGTTACTTTCCTCCCTCCGTCAATCCTGGCGCAAGCTAACACATACGAAGCCCAAGGATGTCAACGAGCAACAGATCAAGGTATGTTGCCGATAAGGCTCTTCAGCCCTCGGACTTGGTTCGACATGTTATTTCTCGCCTGCTCTCCTTCCCAGCCGGCGTCGTAGCGATATCAAATCCACTGTGGCCATTGCCGCTTCCCAAACGGAATCCGTCAAGACACCGCCAAGACTCCTTCCTCGATATCTGCGATCCTGAGATACGGCGCAGAGCTCATCAGAAGTTGAGCACGTCCCTGTCGCGCGAACACAGTCCAAATTTGAGGTAGCCTGGTCAGCACCCAAGAAATTGGTACAGCCGACTGAAAATATGGGACGTTGGCTGTCTTCGACGGATATCCACAAGACCAACTTGGTCTGGCACCGCTCATCAGCATGATGATGCAATATGAAGCCCTTTCCGGCGAGCAAAGCAGTGAGCAACGTCGCAGCACAGGCCAGGACGGCTTCGATACATAGCTTCGCTGCTATCGATTCGCGAACCTACAATGACGGATGGCCTTTCAGCGGGGTTTCGGGGCATAGTACATACACATGGCTATTTGGGTCTGAAACTGGTGTTACGGCCATGTGTTACGACGTTCCCCCACAGCAGCTGTTACGACTTGGGGTGATACCCTCCGACTTGATGGCAACTGAACACGAGGCAGCCATGGCTTCAACTGGGGCTTCTTTGGGGATGGACGCTGACGTGCGTACTAACGCTCACTGCTCTGCTCGCTGCCAACCTCCTGTGCTCCGGTCGACTATTGGATTTCTGCCGATTCCTTGCCCCTCGTGCGGCTCGGGTTCGGACGACGCTCGTGATTGAAACATCAACGCTTACGGATAACTAACATCGACTTTCCCTTCAGGAGTACTTTCTCACATCAGTTGGACCCATCAAGAGAGTTGACATCTCTTACGGACCCAACTCTGTTAGCCGCGGCATTGCCAACATCACATTCCGCGAGGCGGATGGCGCTAGCAAGGCCTTCCAGAAGCTGAACGGTCTTCTCGTTGACAACCGCCCGATCAAGGTAAGCTTCTCGAATCATACCCTTTCATGTACACTCTAACGGGGACTAGATTGAGATCGTTGTTGGCGCTTCTCAGGCAGCCAACGTCATCCCTCCTGCCAAGAAGACTCTTGCTGAGCGCACCACGTAAGCAAAATCTCTTTGAGATACTGAAATACATATTAACAAGAAAACAGACAACCCAAGGCTCAGCCCAAGTCTGCTGCCAACAACAAGCGCAACAACAACAGCAACAACGCGAACGCCGGCAAGGGTGGCCCTGCCGCTGCTGGCACTGGTGGCAAGAAGCCCCGTGCCAAGCGCACCGGCCGTCCTGCAAAGAAGACGGCCGAGGAGCTTGACTCCGAGATGGCCGATTACTTCGAGTCTGGTGCCAACCCCAATGAGAACGCCGCTGCCCCCGCACCTGCCCCCGCAGCCACTAACGGCGACGCTGCTATGGAGGATGAGATCATGTAAACGGTACAAAGCTACTACAGACTCATTCACATATCGCTGGGCACTGAGGAGGTCAAAGTGGCACATTGTGTGGGGGGCTCCCTTCAACTTTCCTTATGCGCGCGACTCCGAAACTCTCAAACAGATTGCTGGAAGGAGAGAAGACACGGAGGTTACGGGATTATGGCTTTGGTTTCGACATGTTTTGGTTTCTTTCAAGCTCTCAGACTGCCTCCCTCGGCCTTCCGGCAATTATTCCCAAACATTACAAAAACACCAACCACGGCTTCATTGAGCCGGAACACCACATCACCCATCTGCTTCGCCCAAATTATAGCAGGGCATGTATTATAGCGATGCTCAAGTCGGACAGACTCTAATACACAAAGCGCCGAGCCCCCAACTTGAGATTCAATAACGCAACGTGAAGTTCTTCGTGATTAATTAGTGTCTGAGCAAATCATTCAGTTATTTAGCAAGAAGAAGAGGGGGGGGGGGGGGCAGACAGGTTGCGGTCAGGCATGCGGAGACCTTTAATGATGTAGATAAAGGAACACAGCTGATCTCTCAAATCGATTCACCAACCCATGATCTTGAAGTAGGTTTCCCGGCTTCACAGACGCAAAAATTCGATCCTAGACATCTTCTCGTACACCGAGCGCCTACAGACAGACAGACCACGAACCGCGTTTGCTAGTAAGTAACGTCCACGGTGGGGTTCGAAAGAATGCTCAGAGAATCATGATATCCATTCGCTAAATGCCTACCACACCTTGAGTTCTCGTCTTAAATAAGTAGAAACCAATCCCACAGATCACGTGTCGTCTTTTCTTTTGGTCTTTTGATTCGAAAAAGTACATTCATAGTCGTTAGTCTAGAGCGGTATCCACGGGCGTTGCAGCCAAGATTGCTGGCCTAAGTGCCGGGAAAGTCGTCTCGGGGTGCGTGATAAAGGAAGAGATTGCTTATTTCGCAGCAGCCTTGTCAGCAGCAGGTGCGGCCTTGCCGTCGTCCTCCTCGCCCTCCAAGGCAGGCATGTCATCGTCATCCTCATCATCTTCCTCGTCCTCCATATCTCCCAAGCCTTCCATACCCGGTGCGCCGCCGCCGCCAAGCTTGGAGAAGTCGATGCCGCCGAAGTCGCCGCCGCCGGGGCCACCCATACCAGGCATGCCACCTAGTGAACGAACGTGTTAGTCTTTGCAACTGGAAAGGCTCTATTGCACCGTAATCCACCATGGCGGGGTGTTGAGTTGCAAGGGAGTTTGTAAATCACGTACCCATACCGCCGAACTGAGAGAAATCCTCCTCGGCAGCCTCATCCTGCTCGTCCTCATCGACCCACTTGTCAAAGTCGGTCTTCAGGAAGTGGACCTTCTTGGCCTCCTTGAGCAGGCGAGGCCAGTACTCCTCCTTGAGTTCCTTCTTCTGGAGCTTGAACTCGACATTCTTGCCGGTGTGGTTGACCTTGCTCTCAGCGGGGTCGATCTCAGCGTACAGCTCGAGGTCAACGGCATACGAGCGCTTCAGAGAGTCGGAGGTACCGCTGAAGGACAGGCCGGTAGGCTTCAGGTCGACCTTGAGACTGGACTTGGGAACATCGGGAACGGTGATCGTCAAGTAGACGAAGTTCTTGGAGGCGTCTGACGAGCTGGAGCGCTGGGCCCAGAGAACTGTGGGGGGGAGACCGGGTTAGCTTCGGCGCATGTTCCGACATGGGGGTTAAGGGCGTGACTTCAAAAATGAAGATAGCATGAGTTGCCGGCGGATGTATAAGTCGGCGATTGAATTCCTAGAACGCGCCAAATGGGAAGATGAGCTTGTACGTACCCTCAGGAGTTTGTGTGGTGGCAGACATTTTGCTGGTGGGAATTTGTCGAGCAGGGAGCTATGACGGGGGATGAGGGGTAGGTTGATTCACGCGAGGCGCAAAGGTGTCGCAAGGAGGCAATCGCGGTTGGCAAATTGACCTAGTGAGAAGGGGTATTATGTGTAGACGTTGTGCAGATATCGACAACGACTGTTGGAGTTGGAGGAGTTGAGAGTGTGTGGAAGAGAGAAGCTGGAGGGGGTTGTGAGGCTACAGGTTTGAAAAGGCTGGGCCCTTGGTTGGGGTGAGGCCGGGTGGGCTCCAGTTACCGCCTGGAGATCACGGGCAATTGTAGAAGGCGCTCGAATCCGAAAGATTTAGTAGTAACCCACACCAGGCAGGCGGCAGGATGCACAGAGCACCTACCTTACGGAGTACCTCGCAGCACTAACAGCTCCAGGCTGGCACTGGCACTGGGGGCCAACTGGTGCTGCCACCACCACTGGGCCGCTGCGGACCGGACCCTGGCAGGGCTGAACGCACTGTACACTTAGAAATCCCGCCTCCTTTCCCCCCCCTCCAAGTTCCCCTCCTCCCTCCCGTTCAGTCCAGGGCTGTTTATTTTTTTCCCTATTCTTCTTTTGGCGGTGCCAGGTACCTGGCCGAGCCTCTTTTCTGTCTTTCCAGTTGATACCAGGTACTTCTTTCCATGTGGGACTGTTGCCCCAGATGCGAGTACCTGTTTCCCTGTCTTCCCCTCTTTGCTGACGTTGGCTTCGCGGCCGAAAGAGCTTTCCAGCCCCCTGCAACCCCACGAAATAGGCGTAAGAAGCATTCTGAGTGGATAGATGTCGCTTGCCTGCAGCTCTTGGTGAGGCGCATCATGGCAGACGCATGCACACAACAAAATCGACCTGGAGCAGTCTGTTCCCTTGTGTCAACTAATGTAAGGCGATCTGGAATCTTTGATCTTCCGGC
Organism: Colletotrichum abscissum; assembly: GCF_030869225.1. Taxonomy (NCBI): domain Eukaryota; kingdom Fungi; phylum Ascomycota; class Sordariomycetes; order Glomerellales; family Glomerellaceae; genus Colletotrichum; species Colletotrichum abscissum. The sequence goes on from NW_026850501.1 coordinate 176,248, forward strand.
GAGACGAAAGTCTGTTCTTCATTCTGATTCCCAGGTCCCTCGGCGTCGGAGCTGTCATCCAACCGGGCCTGAGCATCCAACTACGGTACTTGACATCCATCTATGTATAAGGTAGGTAGGTAGCCAGCCACAACAGCGTAACTTCGTCCTGTCTTCCGACGCGGGTCAACTAAGGCAGGCAGTGAGATCATCGTGGGCCCTTGCCGATTTCTTATCCACCAGGGGTCTCATTTGCTGCAATACGGGCCGCCCGGAACGTGCGATTCGCCTACCTGTGTGATACTCACTGCCCGCACTCGGATTCCCAAACTGTCCGCTGGATGACACAGGGGCGAGCAGCTTCTCATTCGACTGAGAGACCTCTCATCCTGCCAATGGGTACCGATTGAATGGCTTTTAGATTTCAGGATGAACCAAAGGCTGCAGTCATTGACTCAAAATGTGTTTCTTGTTACTGCCAAGGTGCCAGTTCAGTCAGTCGAAGCTTTCCAGGCCCCCATCCAGCGTCAACCACCCACTCGCTTAATGCGGTACTCGTCAGATGCACTCCCTCCTTACTTGCACTCAGTTGATTAAGTGCATATCAATCACACTTTCCCCACGTGACGACTATCCCCCACTACAAGCCGTATCAGTCGATGCGGCAAGCAGGGAATGACGACACATCGCTTCCCAACCCAAGGCAGCGCTGATTGAACCTGGCAAACGACGAGGCTGGCGACAGCCTAACACAACGCGCTACGAAGAACCATCCACTACATACCATCACGAAGCCTCGGTATCCTAGGCTCTCTGTATTGACGGTTTCTTTCGGCCCTTTTGCTTGTCGATCCGCACAACATGGAGACGCTGAGAGCCATATTCGTCAAGCCTGATCCGCAGCAACAGGTAGATTACGCCCGTCGTGGCAGCAGTGCCTTGGGAAATTTCTAATGAGTTTGTATCTGAACAGCTGCGGAAATGCAACGCTCTCATTCGCTCGAATATCCGTAAACTCGACCGCGATATCAACCAAGTCAGGCAAGTCGAGGCCAAGACGAAGAACCTCATCCTCCAAGCCGATAAGCGAGCCCAACGAGACCCGACGAGACAGAAACAAGCACAGAAGGAGGCGCGCGACTTTGCGCGGGAACTCATCCGCGCGCGCAAGACGAGCAATCGCCTAGTCACTTCCAAGGCGCAACTGAACAGCGTGCAAATGCAGGTCAACGAGGCGTTTGCCGTGAGGAAGATTGAGGGCAGCATCCGCGCGAGCGTCGGCGTGATGAAGGACGTCAACCGTTTGATTCGGCTACCTGAGCTGGCCGGCACGATGCAGGAACTCAGCGCGGAGTTGATGAAGGCCGGCATTATCGAGGAGATGGTGGGCGAGAGTCTGCCCGAGGACATGGACGAGTTCGAAGAGGAGGAGGCCGAGGGCGAGGTCGACAAGGTCCTCGGCGAGATTCTCAAGGACCGCATGTCCAAGGAGAAGCTCCCCGCTGCGCCGGTCACGCAAGAACCCAAGCCGGTCGAGGTCGAGGAGGAGGAAGAGGATGCCGAGGCTATGATGAATCAGATGCGCAACAGACTGGAGGCCTTGCGGAGCTAAGGGCTTGCATATCGATAAAGGCGGCGTACGGTGTTTTGTTTCACGGGCCAATTCTGTCAGCTCGGCTTTTTTAAAGGCAACATTCCACACAAGGGTCCAGATACAACGACGGCGACACATCCAGGCCTGGCAGGGCTTTTCCCAGCAATTTGTCGGGCGTGTCCAGATCTACACAGTTTCTGTGGCTCTCATTGTGCTCCCGGGTCATCTTCATGTTTCGTCTGGCGTTTGGAGTAGCCATCATTCAGAAGTAAACATTCTCTTCACGTGTTGAAAGGTCAGACGGGTGATTCTAGGCCAAAGGACATTGTACAGTTCCTTTCGCTTGGCGGTTTGCATAAGTTAAGAGACTAAAAAAGAAAGTCCTCAGACGAAAAAATGTCTTCCAACTTTGTCCAGCTCGTTGTTTCGATGTAAAGAGCAATTAGGTCATATTTGATCTTTCCATCATAAACCAAAAGAGACCAATTTCCCCGTTTGTCAAGCCAAATTTTCCAATCATACCTTTCAGACGTCCCCGGTCGTGATTTTAAGATCTGAGATCTCAACTTGGCAGCGCCCGCCATGTCTCACACGGAGAATGCCGTCTTATCCTCTCTAAGTAAGCTGTTCACCACGCTTCGGTGGGCATTGTTTGTGGAAGTCTTCAGAAAAGCACTTGGTCGTGCTGAGATCCTTCGCTGCCAGCTTGTCCCTCTTCTCATTGTTTGTTTCCTTTCACTAAGGCTACATGTGCCTCTCAAGTGGCCGGTTGGGCGATTTGCGGTCATTCTTCCGTGGATGATGGTACTGATGTCGGATTTTACTTAATTGGTGTATTGAAATGGATTAAAATCAAGTCAAGATCAACTTCTATGGCTATATACAAACAGCGCATTAAGTTACTTGGGCAAATCGAGAGTGAATTCGACAACATGGCATCGTGGCTCTCATCGGAGCAGCTTTTGCCAAAGGATCATGTGCGAGTTACCAAAGGCTGAGGGACGAAACAGCATTCTCTCTTGGACATACGAAGAACCTCATAATTTGATCGTGTAAATGATCGTGCGTGATAATCGGTAAGATACTGATTTACAGCTTTCGCCTCGTTGTCAGAATACTATGTTGATGTCAGACTAGTATAGTGTTGTAATCTTCAGCTCTGAGGCCCTCTAATAAGCATGCGAGGTATAGCTCTCCCGGGCTTGATTGTCTCCTTGTCTCGAGGCCATCAAACCATTGGACCACTTTGACTAACTTCACAGGCAGCGACGACAAAATCGTAAAGCTTAGTTAAGATTGGAAGACTAACAGCAACAAATAACGGAAAAGTAGGGAGTAATGAGAGGTCACAAGAGAGGAGGAAGATGGCATCAGAAAGGAGACAGGCCCAGATGGAGAAAGGAACGGCATCGGCGGCACAAGCTATTTATGCAACTACTTCGCCGCGATATTATCGTGGCCTGCCGCCACTGGGAGAACAACAGGTATAATAGAAAATGATTCAATCTGTTGTCTTCTCTCAAAGCTCAACGACCTCTGGGTTAGCAGCGAACCAAACTAAGAAAACACCACCAACTACATTCAGACTATGGAAAACATGGCTTAACATCTGAATGATATCAATTCATCTTCCAACCCCAAAATACCGCCGTTAACCCATAAAAACATCAAATCTGCATCACCTTAGAATACAACCTCCTCATACAACACCTCTCCATAAACCAATCCCCATCAACTCTTCTCCACGTCTCATGATAATGCCCCGCGCCCGTAGAATGCAAACCCGACTCCGAGCCCCTTGTTCCAGCGTGATAGATCACCCCAAACACAGCCTTGACCTCGTCCTCGGAAACCTGCTCCAGGTCCCCCGCGTCCGTCAGGTGCATCGTCTGCATGACTTTAAAGGCCTCGCTAAAGTGCGCGACCCACGCTTCGCGCGAGGTCCAGCGGTACCGGACGCCGTTGAGGATCAGGATGCTGCCGTCTAGGTCGAAGGCCTCGAAGGTGAGGGTGGGGAGCATGATTATGTCGAAGCGGTCCCAGTCGCATGTGTCGGCGAAGCGGCAGTATTGGGCTTTTTTGCGGCGGATGATTTCTGCTACTTCGGGGGAGATTGCCATCTTTTGTTCGGTATTCCGGTTTCTCGAGGGTCCAAGATGCGAGGGAAGACAGCAGATATAAGCTGATCGCAACAACGATGGTAAATGAGTAAAGGAAATAATCACGTCCTCCGTCTATTGTTTTCCGACATATCCCAACGCTATGTACCAGTCTATGCCCCATCATCGAGTCACAAGCAGAAGAGGGGGTTTTGCGGGGACGCTGTCGATCATCACACTTTCTGCCAAGAAGGGAGTTGATATCAGATGCTTCCCACGCTCGAATTACCTATTGAAGAATCATGGTAACATCGAGACCGTTGAAGACATGGGGGTTTCCTGCAGCTGTGGCAGCCCTCCAGCATTCGACCCATCCATTTACTAGGATGGTTAGAGGGGCGTAAGCACTTGTCCATAGCATGCCAAGCAGGGATTCCACTGGTTCATCGAGCATTGTATGATAGTGACGATCTAAGCATTCATGTGATCTTGGTGAGAACCTCAATATCCGGGGTCTCATCCGATTAAGTGATAGGAAGTGCAGATTTCCCCCTTCTTAGCACTCAAGCATCGTTTGTTGTAAGTCTTTCGGCAAGACTAGCAAGTGGCTTGTTCAATTCAGTTGGTAGTCCTCGACGCACATATCATCCTTGGAAATACATCTATTTTCGCTCGTTGCTTCCTATGAGCATCGAAGCCAAGATAGAGTCAAGATCGGGTTGTCAAAAAAAAAAAAAGTTCATCAAGTGGTACCACCACCTCTTTGACGAAGCTTTCACAGGCCTTCGGCGACATGTCTCCTATCAGTGATGCCCAGACAGGACTGATGATGAAGCTTCAAGACTGTCTTGCACCATCGATCGTGATATCGTAAGATAAGCAGGTTCGATCTCATCACTGTCCTATCGCAGTCAAAGCCTTGCAACATGTCTGCCGCAAAGTCGGAGTTCCAGTCTCAAGCGATCGAGATATCCCAAGTAAGATATGTTCGCCTTGTCCGCATCTGATATCTCATCTCTCCTCGAACGTACCGCATCCGGTTCAAGACAGCCTTGAAAACCTCAACCACAACCACAACCACAATCAACAAAATCTTAACTCAGACATCTCTCTCAACACCACGATACCTCTCAGAGGCTCGCCGTCTTCGAAAATAACGTTCGCAACCTCGTCTCAGCAAGCAAACCACCCCCCCTTCCCCATCCTCATCCTCCACCCTCCAAGTCTCGAGATAATGCCCGCCGGCAGTCAAATGAGCCCCCCTCCTCAGATCCGGCATGTCCAACATGATACACGAGTCCCAAAGACGGCCTTGGCCTCATTCTTACTGTCCCACTCCGGTACCCACCCCGATCCCGATCCCCGATCCCCGTCTCCGGGCCCCATCCCCCCCTCAACAGCCTCCAACTCCCCTGGACCACCATCACGCAAAGTCTGCATCTCCTTAAACTCTCTTTCCACGACACGAGACGAACGCGGCTAGGCAGTTCAAACCCACTTCTGCTCCACCCCGTTCTCGTCGATGTACATCCGGCCCGAGGCGTCGAGGAACCTCGATCTCGGCGTTGGGTAGGATTAGACTGGAGCGGAGAGACTATTATGTGGCATAAATGTAGCGGCAGTAGCGCGTCTTACTACGGCGAATAGATTCTGCTGTTTCGATCAAGATGGGCACGATCGATCGTTGGGAGGGTTTATTGGTTTGGGTGAGAGGTTTGGTGCAAGTGTGAACTCGATGTGCCCATTCATGCATGGTTCCGGACGAATCTCAATAAGCCTCACGAGTTGACTTTGTCTCCACGAAGCAGGCCAGTGGCCTTTTCATCCAACTAGGCTGTCTATCTAGAGATCTAGAAACCTTATTCCTTGTGATATGTGACCCAATATCCTCACACAAGAAAGGATATCCTCTGCAGGAGGCCGCTTAACCACGCAAAGCCTTGTAGAAGCCTCGCTTTTGTTTAGAACCAAGTCACACAGCACGGCAACAGGTATACGAACAGTGATATCTGTCCCAATGCTCAAGCTCACCGCAACTCAAAGGACAACAACACTGACACGTTACTTCTCCACTCGCCGCAAAGCCGCATCTCCCAGTAACCCAACGGCCCCAAGCCAGAAGCAGTTGACTCAGCATGCCATCTGTAAGCTGCTCTCATAAGCGGCTCTGCTCTCAGTCAGACCGTTCAGCCTATCACTGATCAGTCAAGCTCACCCCGACGATCCCCCACGATCTGACAACCCGTACGACGAGACCGGTGAACCTCCACAGGCCCTGCACCCAAAGCATACCGCGTAAGAATGGCTGATGTAAGACCACCAAAATTCCAACGCACGCGACGAACAAGAGATGAACAACGCTCTTGTCAGCTAGAACACCCCCAATCTCTCGGCCGGCGGTTGCGGAATCTCCATCTTCATCTCCACGAGATGGAACCGCAATAAGGCTCAACGGCTCTGGAACGCCGAACGCAGATCCCTTTTTGACAAACTTCCCCGATCGATGGGGATATCCTTCAATGGTGTATTATGGCCTCGGGGCGAGCAGTCCCACAATCCCAAAACGGTCTGACCGTTTCGCAGCCACCGTTTCCGGGAGCATAACTCAGGGGGAGGGGAGGGGGAAGTTATGCATTCCACACACTGCATGACCATTTCCGTTGCCCTCCCTCCATCCACCCGGTAGACTAATCCGGCAGCAACCGAGCAAGAGCCGGAAAGTCCCAGGGCAAAACTGCAAACTGCAAATCGCAAACACCCAAACGCTCAAAGCAGCAGCACGTCAGGGAGAAGAGCGCGCAATCACCCGCTAGACCGGAACAGGACCCCCTGCCGCAACTGCATCCACACACCCACGCAAACCACGCTTTCTGCTCTTCTCTTCTACGGGTCCCACAACCCGCAGCCGGTCCAATTTCGGGGGACGGGGGGGATGAACCGGGATAAGCAACACCCAAACACACACACCCTCCGCGGTCGCAGGGGGAGGAAGAAGAAGGAGGCTAAGAGGGGAAAAAACCGTCTAGCGGCTTTCTAGAAGGTCGTCCAGGGCGGACAATCTCAATTCCTGGTTCTCTGGTGTCTGTAACCCGGTCCTCCCCCCCTACCTAGCCCCGCGGGCATCCTTCCGGTCGCTCGGTGCGCGTTTGGTCCAGGGGGTGAACGCTACCACCATGAATCGCGACACCCGCCCGATAGATAGATAGCTAAAGGGTTTTATCTGGCGTTGGCGTCGTGTCGTCGCGCGGTCTGGGGTCGGGCGTTGCGGTTTTGGGTAGGTCGACGATGCCGCGGTGGCTGTTCCGGTGCGTTGTGCTCGGTGCACTTGTTGCAAATAGATGCAACGCCGGGCCTTGCGGGAACGGAGACGCTTGTGATGGCTTCCTTTTTTTCGGGGTCCTATTCGGCTTCTCTCCCTCAGCCACCTCAAGCTTGTGAAAGGGTCCTGAGGGGAGACTGCGGAAAAAGAAGTGGCAGGCGGAAGCGATTTGCGGTGCTTTGCTCGGTGTGGCGTCGGTGTCGATAACCACACCGTCTGTGGCTACCCCAAAGAGCTTGACTGCGAAGGGGAACATAGCCGTACGTGGTTTAATCCCGTTTCAGTCTGATCTTTTCTGCTTCTTCCTTTCGACCTATTGGTGCTACCGCCTCGGCTACCTACCGCTTGGTGTTGATCGTCGAGTAAGTTCCGTAGTTGGCACGGACCGGATGCGACTCGATTGCAACCGCGCCGCCGCTCGCCCGTCAGGCATGTGCTGCCGCTGCTACTGCTGCTGCGGTGGCATTTGTCGTCGTCGAGCTTGTTTCACAAGTTACTCGTTGGAGTCATTGCCAGACACTGGACGAAATAGAAAATCAGGGCAATCGATGGGCAGGGAATATGCAAAACTCTAAAGAATGTTGCCTGCCGCGACCAAGTCCAGAACGATCGCTGTCCATCTTGTCTGTCTTGGAATTAAGTTGTCAGCCAGTCTCGATAGGTCCATGGGCCATGACCGCCTTCAGCTTTTTGAATTGCCGAAGAGGGTTTCCCCTTGCGTGTTAGCTCGCTGTATGCTCGGATATCTGGAAATGCTTGCCCAGCTGGTGGTTGAAGGTTGATCTAGCATCTATCGCTCTCTCACACCCCCTTGCGTGCCTGCGGGATACATTCCCGCCGCCCTTTTACAAAGCCAAGGCAAGGGCACAATTGGCAGGTCCAGGAACGGGATGCCCTGCGGTGTGGCACAACCCCGAATTCGGGACGAGACTCTGCCGTTGATGGCGGGGACCACTCATATAGCGAGTTGCCGCCTCTGCCATCTCATTCGAAAATGGGCTGCGACAAATCCGTTGTCGTTGCTGAATGCTGACGACGCAAACGGTGATGAAGATGGCTTATTCGCGGAAGAGGGGCCCCTCTCCTCTCCCGCCCGTCGCAAACTCGCGTTCGAGACCCAATACGATCTCGCCGTTTCTTCGTTTGTGCGACCAACAAGAATGAGGGATGTGGAAGCGGAGGAACACAAACTTACAGGTTCCTCCGCTGCGCAACGTAACGGCTTTTCCTTGCCCATCCGTACCCTATTCTTAGGTGAGGTCACTCGGGTCAGCAATCAATCAACAACCCAGGCCCTGAGTCACTGACAAAGGGGTTCATTTGGCCTGACTATTCTCATCCCAAGGCTGGCGACACACACATACACACCCTCCACAAACCACCACCACCACCGCCGCCGCAACTACAGCTTGGACGATCCGGGGAAACAAAGGTGGGTGGTACCGCCGTGTACAGACTTAAACTGAGTATCAATACGTATCCGAAGGTCATTGTAAATGGAATGGAATCACGAATGCGCCACCCCCAGTCTGACTCAGGCCGGGAAAGCATTCGCCGCGGGCTGAGCCAGAGCCCAGTCAGCACGGCCGTATTGATTCGCGACGGTAACGAGCATTTGAAAAAGGCACGAATGACAAGTCGCCGGTGTGTTGCTTTCTGAATAGGCAGGCAAGTTGTATCTTACAGGCAGGGAGCAGAAGCGATAACCAGGCGGTAAGCCTGTTCGGTGTGCTGTACACGGTAGAGACAGGGCGGTCTGAATTATCGGTATGCGCCTTGTCACCGCCTTCCCTGGTGTGTGTGAGTGCATGTGTAATATACCCGTTGTTTGAGTCGTATTGCGTCTGGAATAGGAATTAGGTTGGACGTCTTAGGTGTCAGTTCTGCGGTTCGGAAACATTGGATGTTGGGGGAGCATGGTAGCTACTAGTCAGCGGCAGCACAGTCAGAAGCAAGCTGAGCAAGGCACACCATCCATCCATCCATCCATCCATCCAGCCATCCACCCACGAACGGGTGTATTCGTAAGTTGGTGGTTGTCGTCGCATTTCGTTTGAATGCGGATGCGGTTGCGGTTCCGGGTTGTGTTGCGCGTTCGCTCGGGGGGTTTCTCGCTTGTTGGAACGGGTGATGGTGGTGGTCAGGGTTGGGACTTTGGGCTTGTTGGTGATGTCGGTGGTTGTCTGGAGAGGAATGGAGGAAATTCGGGCATCCAACGGAATTCCAATCGACAACCAACCGCATCGTCGGGGCATCGCGGCGTCGCATCCGGGGACCATCCATCTAGACCAGTTGCATTCCCGCGAGTGATTGCTCTGAATCATCCAACTCACACAACCTTGTTGGTAACTTGGTGTATCCGTACTCCGTCACGTCCGTATAGACACCAACGATTCGTATCCATGGATAGTTTGGTGTAAGTATTGAGTGTTCTGTAATTAGTCTATATCCGTACGGAGTAGATGGAACTGGCTTGCCGGCCGGGGATGATGGGTGTTGGCTGTCACTTTGCGTGTTACCGAATGAGACGATGATACATCTGTAACTCTGCCAACACTCTGTATGATGTACGGAAGCGCCTCCGTGTGTTTCTGGAAATTGAGCCCCGACTCCTGGCGGATGAAAGAAGAAGCGCCGCAAATGACGAAGGATCCATGTCTTCTTTCCATTTCGCCTCGCCTCGCCCTGCCCTGGCCAGCCCGCCAACCTCGTCAACCTCGTCAACATGGCCATGGCTTCCAAACTGACTCCGGGCACCTGGGATTTGCAGGCTTGCAGCTGTATCCGTACGCCTCGTGGGAATTTTCCCATATTTTTAAGATGAGATGCCTAGGGTCATGACGGGAGAGGCTGGGCAAGCGGGAAGGGTGGACGAAAAAGCTGGGGTCGAACCGTCGCGATAATAGGCACCGAGCCCAACAAGCCGACAGGGAACAGGGCCGGAAATGAGAGGGAAGCCCAAGACTTCCAGGACCCCCAGCGAGCACTGCAAGCAGTGCAAGGAAAAGATGAGAAAAACTCTTCCAAATTGACGGAAAAGAAACGATCTGATGCCAGTTGGTGATAGTTGACGGAATTTCTGAGACCGGGGATCTCGAACCGGGCCAGTGGATTGGGCCCCCCCAAGCAGCAGCTTGCCGGCCGAGAAGCAATTGGACAGCCGGGAAGTGAAAAGTGATGGACAGGAACCTGGAAAGAAAAGAAACAACGGCCGTGAGCGAGCCCGGGGGTCCGGAAATGGCCGTTCTGGCTGGTGGCCCTAGTTTGCTTTTTGGTCTCTCTTTTGGTGTCCATGCCATGTACGGGCAAATTGGTAAAGTTTGGGTAAAAGATCAATACGGAAGTTCCTAGTTGAGTTTCCGTCGTGGCCGTTCTCGTCTGTCACTGGAGCGGGATGGGCGCGGATGCAATGCGATGCGATGCGCCCAGAGAACCATCAGCATCAGCCCTGGGGAAGGGGAGGTACCTAGGCGGTGGGATTGATGAGGATGTGCTGGATGCAGCCACGGCAGATTTGCTGGCACATCTCGTTTCAATGTTTCGTCCTCTTGGCTCCCGATATTTGTTGGCGTTGGTGTTGGTGATGTGGCTTGCTGTCGTTGTGGTGTTGTACAGATGGAGGTACAAGGCCTCAACCTGAGGTGCATGCAATCTGGTATTGGCAGCATCTGGACCTTACCGGGCAAGGTACGCCGTAATTAGGCAGGTATTGTCGTCGCTGGAACAAGAACAAGATCGGACGTCCACCATCGCTGGGCGGCATCAAAGGTGGCAGGGCCCTGGCGGCGGTGAGGCGTTGTAAGTCAAAAAGCATGCGGTAAGTCGGTGTGCTTCCTGTAGTTCCCCGAATGCATTCAGTCAATCGCGGGCGCTCATTTAGGCATTGCTTTGATTCTTCCCCTCATCCTTGGCTTCCCCAGGAGGGGCTTCCAGCCTATCGAGGCGCATGGAGATTCACATTCGCAGCTGGGACCCGACAATCTAACAAGAATGAGGGGGTGAGATGTTCTGCTTGATGCGATGAGTCGGTTAATGAAGCAGAAAAAGCAGCCAAGGGGGTGTATGCTATGTGTGTAACTGACTGGCACTCGACAACGATCGATGGCGAGTGGAAATGTCAATATCAAAATCAAACGGATGCGATAGGCCGCTTCTGTGACTCGAATTCTCGGTCAAAGTTGTAGAGATTCAGCGAGCGATTGACGATTTGAGGGGGGTTTGTCCAATCAGAGGTTGAAGCGGTAGCGCGTGTTGAGTTGAAAACCTAAGTAACTAACTGTACTCCGTAGAGACCAGATTGGCAGATGGGTGACGGGTAAATCCGATGCAGCGAGAGAAATGCCTTCTGCCCTCCCCCCGCCGTTTGAGACGGCGCAAAAAGTCTGGACGGAGAAGCACCGAGCGCACCGAGGTCTCTCCTTCCCGTCTCTCTCGAGTCTCGCCCGTCTGGGCAGGAGGAAAGTACCTTCCTGCCGTTCTAACCTCTGCTGTGGAGGAAGGTACCTGCTTTCTTCAGGTTCCTGCCCGTGCCAGTTCTTTGGGCTCGCCCGAGGCCCGGGGCAGCCCAGACTGCCTTCCGCGGGGGCAGGGGCACGCAAGAAGAAAGGGCGCGGGACAGGGCAGGCAGAAAAAGACCCCCCGGCCAGAACACTGAATTGAACGGTCGGCCCCAAGGCGACAGGGCCAGACAGAAGGAAAGGGCGATCCCCAGCCAGCCTGCCCGCGAGGGGTGTTCAAACGGCTGGCCCCAGGCCACAGGCCCCCCCAGGGCCCCCGCCTCATGCCGCTGTCGGGCCTCGAATGGGGTAGCGATTAGCAGTGATTGCTGCTGATAGCACCGGGGACAAGTCCCTAGCGAACCGCCTAGAGGGCCTGAGAGCCAAACTCCAACGCTCCAGCTCTCAACATGCCCTGCATTTTGCCCATCCGTTCTGGCCCCCGCGGATTACCAGCTTTTGGCAAAACTCTCTTGGTCCCTTGCAAGTATCTTTGCTGCCCGAAGTGGGTGCAGAGGTACTTCTGGATCATGACTCTTCCCCTGTTACGGTGTAGGTAAGGTAGACAAGTGCCCTCTTCTCGCGACCAATGATTCCCGACACAGACTCACACCCTCACCCCCTTCCGACAAGGCGGTCAAACACCGCTCATTCATTTTCCGTTTTCTTTGCTTTTTGGCTGGTTGGCTGCCGCTCTGCCGCTGTTGGCCTGTCGATATCGCCAAATCGATGCTCCTACTAAGATGTGCGCTGTGAGACAGGCAGACAGCTCCCGCCGCTTCCCCGTCGGCGGTCTGCGGGCCTCTTCCGTATCGTCGCTCGGCGTCCAGTCTTCCTCTTCAAACCCCTGCCTCTCATCACACACAATCATCGCCAATACCGCCGGTGTCTCTCCCTCCCGTTCTAGGTCGGCCTCAGTATCACAGTAGGGGGTGCCGGCCTCGTGTTTGTCACTGCTGCATCGTGGGGGTGGGCAAGCGGCACAATCGCACCGACAGGGGCCGTCGACAATCACAATTGAAGGATGCGAGACACCGAGGCACCAAGAGACGGAAAGCAGCCTGGATAGACCCGATGCAGAGTCAGAAACTCTGAATTTGATGATATCTGGATTGGGGATGGCAGCTGGAATGGAATCGCCGGCTCTGTCTCCGACTCCCTTGCGTATCGATCGTATGTATCCGTAGGTAGACTTAGTTATAGTACGAATAACTAGTAGACACAGCTGGGCTGGGGACCAGTCGGAGTCTTCGAGACCGCTTGCGCCTACGGAGCCAGGCCCGTCCGTTCGCAACTCCATTCCCGTTGCCCCATGGGAACATTCCCCGCGGCACTCGAGCGGCGATTGCGATTCAGCTTTGTTTGCGCCATGATGTTTCTCACATTTGATAGTTGACACAATGCCAGAAAAGGTACTATTGAAGCAATACTGATACTCTATACATGATGTAACACCGTACTCTGGTATAGTTGTATATATCATGACTCTTTCTGCCTGTGTTCGAGTCATCTCGGTGTTTCGACCATACAGTGGCGGTAAAAGCAACACCAAGTACACCAAACAACCATCAGCAACCAGCAATAACAAGCGTCATCGCAAGCCAGCGCCGGCGTCATCATAACCAACAACACCATCAGCAGCAACACTTCCCGCCCACGCCGAAAGACACCACCCACACACTGCTACTCCCGTTCGTATACACAGATAGATACGCGCAGCTGCAGGCAAGAGTCAACCCAGCCCCTCCGACTTACTCGGGTGCAGTACAAACACGGACAAAAGTCATCACCGAGAGAAAGAGGCCAAAAGCAGGATTTCCAATATTCCGTTCTTGTCATCCACCGTCCTCTCTATCCGAACCTATACAATCCCGCTGTACTGGCTGTACTGTACTCCGTACCGCGGTGCCGACGACGACTACGAAATACCGGTACGAGACTCCATAGTTCGGACAGCAGCACTCTCAGCAGCTCCTCGGCAACGCCACGTCGAGAATAGTCACCAAGCCCAGGCCCGCGGTCCAACTCTGAATCACCAGAAGCAGGTAATTAACCAGCCAGCCTGAGCCTGAGCCTGAAGGGTACCAAGGATTGGGAATACGGTCTTCCTCCCGCGCGACCGCCAGCCCTGTCGCCGACATTTGTCCTTTCTTCTTTCCCTTTTCATCTTACCGTCCTTGTATACACCCCCTTGCTCACCCCCCTCCTTGCCGACAACTGCAACCGCTTTCCGCCCAAGCCCAACACCTTCAGCTCTTTCCTTCTGGGGCCTTTACCGGTACCGCACCCCCTGCGCTGTCAGCACTCACATTTACACCCCCCTTCCTTCCGACCTGGACTTTCCATCTCCGTCACCGCCTCCCTTGCCTTGTTTTCCCACCCCCTCGGGATACCGGGAAAGCAGTTACCCCCATCTTTTAGGCTTGCCAAAGGCCTAGGTCCACTCTCCGAAATTCCTCGGAACGTTGCTCTGCCCAACCTTGCACCTCCTGTTGACTCTCACCCCCTTTTCTCACACACCCCCAACACCCACAACACGCCCCCCCTACACACCCCCAGAAAACCAGAGGAAGGCAGACGCGCCCCTTGGGACTTATAAGTCTCCCGTGTCCACCTTCTCCCACACTCTTCCTGATCGTGATAATCAACAACAATATCCACAACTCTGAAGTCTTATACGAACAAGACCTTTCAACACTCAACATCACTCTACACATCGCAGCCATGTACGGCTCATACGGTTCATACAGCTCCATGGGCTCCGTCTCCATGACCGCCCCCATCGATATCTCTCCCAGCAACATGCTCGCCCACGACCGGTCGTGCGCCTTCCCTTCTTGGCCACGCCGCGATACCCTCGCCGACTTTGACGGCGAGCCCAGAGCCACCTCTTACCTTTCCGACGAGGACCTCTTCCCCCAGGATTTCGAGGACGACTCCCACAGCGTTTCCAGCCACGGCAGCTTCTCATCGCCCAACTCCCGCTCTCCCCAGATTTCCGAGGTTGAGCTTCTCCAGATGGAACGCGAGCGCATGGCTATGCAGCGCGAGGCCCTTCGTTGCGTCATGGCCGAGAAGGAACGTCGTCGCCAAGCAGCTCTCCAGCAAAAGAAGTCGCAACGCCGCGGCAGCTCCAAGAAGAGCCCCAAGAACAAGCTCGCCTCCATGACTCCCATCGCCGAGTGAGAGCTTTCCACGATAAAGCTGCAAGCTCTCTCTACTACTTGGCATGTGGCAATGCGCAAACATCTATTGTTCGGACGAGCATACTCTAGCTCGCCGGCACACCTCCTCAGTCTCGACAAACCCTAATCCATAATATCGGCAGCCTCTTCAGCATGGCGCCAGCACAAGACCAAACCAGGACCGCCTCTGACCTGGAACATCCAATATGCTCCGACGGTCCAGGTCTCTGGTCTTCGAACACAAACACGCCTCTGGCAATTCAACCACCTTGGCCTCGGCCTCGTGTGCAACGCGGCCTGATTTCCATCACAAGCTTGCAACCGATCATCCAGCTTCCGGCTTGCTCATCACTGCACGGGGCGACTCGGAACGCCGTGTGGGGGAGCACAAGCAAGGCCGATCGTGGGGGGGCCAGCCTACAGCAGTGTGTCTCAGCCACACTCGCGCACGCCCGGCGGTATCGGCCACCCACCGAACAAGAGTCACCCGGCAATGGCTGGTGTGGCAGGTGAGAGGACTTACAGGTCGGCTGCCTCGTTACGTTGCAATCGATACCTGGTCCTCGTGGACTCATCATTTGGGCACTGGCATTTCACATGCCTTGCATCACCCTGTTTACTGCTTTTTCTCATTGTCTTTTCATGTTGATACCCCCCTTTGCTGTGGCCCACCGAGGTAGCCCAGCTAGTATTTGTCGCATGGAGTTTGTTTTTTCACATCGATCAACGGATCGACTTTTGGGTTATTGGGGGCAGCATGGCATCACAGCACATTTTTACAGGACTTTGCATCCGCATCATCGGGGACTTAAGCATAGGAACACCATTTTGCCCACACGAGGCTTCGCATTAGTTAGTTAGTTAGTATTTAGTACGAGATACCCTTCGCCACGCGCGACATCAACATTTGATTCTATTCTACATCACAAGATATCTGCATTCATCTATTCGCTTCCTAGTGATTTGTAACCCTGTGACTCAGGCATGCATCGCCTTCTCGTCGCTATAGGATGCATTTGCTCATGACAGGTGCGTTCGTGCATCGAGGCGTAACAGCATTTGAAATCAGGAAAAATGTCAGAGTCATTCCGTAAATTCCGTTCCGGCATGCAGAATCACAACCGTAGAGTCATACTTTTTACGAGCTAACGTAAGCATGTGGCACTCTGACCTGCCTAGATTCAGCGGTTGTTGATGTCTACGGAGTGCCGCGCGCTGGTTGGACTGTGTGTGTGGCTTGTAGGGTTTGCTGCTTGCCTCACTTGCATTCGGTCGCTGACAAAGTCCAACCGCGGGTCTGGAATCAATATTGGGGAACTATTGTGGGAGCTGAGGAACTGGAACTGGAAACTGGGACTGGGACTGGGACTGGTAGAGTGGATGGCGCTGACCGGTCGGTCGGGGGCTGAAGGATTACCCTGTTTTTGTTCTCTCTCTGCTTTTGTGAGTTTTGTTGTGTGTTGTGGACTTGAGGTTGTTCTAGCCACAAAAATCGTGTCGTCATTAATATCGTATTGTCTCGCTGGCTTTTCGGAACTTTGCGAGCAGTACCGGTATTGTGCCAACCCGCCAGCCAAAAGTGTGTTGGGGGGTCTCGGCCTGGTTGGGGGAGAGACGGAGGCAGAGCCGACGGTGTTGCGGCTTGTGACTGCCCTACACTGTGAAGTCTGGCTGGCAATATGGGATAACAACAAGAGGCCCTCGCGAAAACGGTCGGGAACCGTCGGGAGATGCACCCCTGTCAGTACCTTTTGCCTTAGGTAATCATTCAAAGTCTCGAGTTCCAAGCAGCAATTCCCGTTGAGAATTCCCGGCGGGTGGTCTATCCGCTTGAACTTTTGCGGGTATGGAGCTTGTAAGCCCTGGGATATGCGCTGCTGGCAACTTGGCAAGAGGGATTTAGTTGGAAGACACAGACCCCGTCATGCCGTTTGCTCCATCCGAAAGACACAGCCTCACTTGATTCCACCCCAGATATTGGTTCCAGGCCCTGGGGGACTCTGTTCGGCGCATTACGAATTTCCCAAGGACCCGGGCCAGAGGGAGGTTCCAGAGTGAGGAGACCCAAAAGTCATCTCTATTCTTGGGTGTTTTGCTATGGGGGGGACACAGGGAAAGGGAAGAGGGCTGTAAATTTTACCGAGATCGATGTCTGGATTGCGTGTCTCCATTGCAATCTTCGGGTCTTTGGACCGTTTTGGGTGAGCTGTGTTTGGATACGGGGCGAGCGCGTGTGTTGTGGCGTGCGCGTCTACCCCGTAAGTGTATCCGAGGCTTAGGTAAGGTTTTTCTGGGGGTGTCTGTCTGTGGCTTAGCAAGCAGGCGGCCTCGATTGTGGCGTCGGTTCCCCACGAACAGAAAAGCCACGAGCCTCGGCACTCGCTGTCTTTAGCAGGCGGCCTTTCGACCACCGACGCCGACACCGACCGCGGCAAAAAGGTTCACAAGGACCCTTGCGGGGAGGCGCTTGGCTTTGACCCTGTTTGCGTACGGAGTATCTGCTCGGTGGTGCTTGGAGGAACTGGATGCCGCTAATACGAACAGGCACAGGCAGGTTTCTTTCTTTGACTACGGACACTTTGAGGGATGGAGTTTGACGAAGGATCGGGATGGATCGGAGATCCGGGGGTTTGGATCAGCGGGGGAGTTGAATAGAGAGAGTAGCTGAAGGCCTCGAACTAGCTACCGCTTCTCGGGAGGTTCTTACCTTGGCTTTGAGGAAGCCGAGGAACCAACTTTCCGGTTTTGCTTGAAAGGTTGGGATTTGGGGTACTGCTGTGCCGCGGGATGTTTTCTTCGACCGGTATACGTAGAGTTCAGTGACGTTCGGTTCCTTTTCGCTCTGTTTCGGGAAGCCAAGGAACGACTGTGACGCGCTGTAGACGCGGCATACCGAGGCGCCGGGGAAACTTGGAAGGAGGAGGGAGCAGCAGCAGTAAAGTCTGGGGTTTGAGTTCAAGCTGTATAGATTGCAATGCCTTGGCTCGATGACGGTATATGCTCCTGACTTCCTGCGGCCCTACGGGTGAGATGCGGAGAGTCGGGTAAGACGCACGATGGTCCACTTCCTCACCACCGGGGGACGGAATCTTTCGGACTCGGCCCCGGGGCGCGGAGGAGTTTTGGGGATGGGGAAGGGGGAGGGGTGTAGACAAGATGCAAGATGGTCGGATCCCTATAGATGTTCGTAATTGTCATGTTCATGACCTCGGGGGTTATTGAGTGAGTCACTTGCTTTGTCGGCATCACGAGGGGTTGATCTTGAGATTTGACACCCGAGATTGGCAAGATGGGGGAAACGCAGATTATGGCGTGAGGGGGGAAGATCTTGAGAGATCTTTACTGCGTTTTTCTTAACGGGTTCAGCCACACCTTTTGGGATCTTCTCGTCGAAAGACAATCTGCGTACGATGTCGTCAACGGGACAGAGTCAGAATAATCGACAATTTGAATTCTTCATGATCTGATCTGATCTCATCGAGACCGACCCCAAGACTGATGTCTCGACACCCCCTCAGTGATAACCCGCGGAGGTGAGGACGCCGACCATCTGGAAGGGAGCTGGCCATTCCAAGAAAGGCTCCGAAATGGCTTGCGTCCCTCTGCGAAACCGGACATGATTACCCTCCTTGCGCTTGCGGCTCCGCAATCCGCGGATTCTCGTTGAAGCGCTCAACCCAAGTCATGCTAGGCTTTATTACCGGTTATCGTGAAAGCTACTCCCGACATAAGTGATAGGGCTGCTTATAATGCGGGTGAGGTCGGGAGAGGAGGACAGGACAGGACCCTCCCCGCATTGCGTGCGATTACGCTCGCTGCAATGCAGATAAGACCAGCGGACCAGCTCCGTTAGTCGCGGGGTAACTCTTGTCCCAACTTATTTGAATGGAGACGATACGATTGGTTGGGATAATCGACATCCAGATAGGCAAAGCTGCTTACCTTTCTCAGTAATAAACCGGGGCCCGATGCATTCCGTTTAGAACTCTAGATCAACATAGTCCGTCTTTACGGCCGCGAGGAACAGGACCCTTGGAAAAATCCCTTGCCGCGATTGCGGAATTGTGCACACCGCGGTCCCGCAATGTCGAGGTGGCGGCGCGGCTCTCTCTCGTCTCCCAATTCCGATCATCCCAGAGCAGCAAAGCGAAAAAGGACAGTATTGAACGGCGGCGCGGACAACATCCGTAGACGCCCCCCTTTAACCGTCGGCTCGGGTTCCAGCGAGAAGACTCTGCAACGATCCCTCATCCAACGGGCTAAAGAGGAGAGCCATAGCCTGGACGGGTGGGTTTGCTCCTCTTGTCTTTTCTCGGCTCCTCCTCTCCCAGTCCCCGCTCCTTGGGTTCCTGGACCCAAGCAAACTCCAGTGGAAAAGCGTGGCAGAGTGGCAGAGTACCGGAGAGCATGGCGTTGGCAATCAGCCAAAACCTGGGAACGGTGGAGTCCTGATGGAAGGGTCCCTGCACCGGGATGGGTTCCCGGCGCCTGGACCTCGTTCTTGCGGTTTGACGGGGGGCTTCACCATTTATCCAAACACCACCCCCCCTGCCCTTAGATTGGGGCCTTGGAGAGTCTGAAGCGGAGCTCTTGGAGTCGTAACGGGAAAAGGTGATTGGCAAATTTCGGGAGCAAACGGGATGCCCCGGCGAATCCCAACGTGTCAAATCTCTCCCACTCCTCTTCTCTTCCCTCAGTTCCCCACCGACACCGACGACGGGACGATCGCTCCCGGGGTCTGGAGAGGGCTCTAGACCTTTTCCGGTCTCTGCGCACTTGCCTGTTTTGTCATGGACGCCTCATGGGCGGTGGAGTCAGCAATCATGGAGACTGGAGCTCCTCTTCGGTGCAAAATTCTGCCAGATGAAAAGTCCACATTGGAAAAAGAGGGTCTCGCGGGTTATCAGCGGCGGGATTACTCTTAGCTTGACTTTAGGAAGAGGGGAAATTTGGGAAAAGAAGAGATATGGAGCACTTTAGGAAGCTCTGGAAGCTTTTTCTGCCAGGTCTGCTTGCTAGTGTAGAGAGAAGAGGGAGTCTCATTAACCAAATGGATGAAGTCTCGTTGGAATTCTCGAAGAATGCGGAAGGAGAATGAGTAGGACTAGGTAGGCTTGTAGGTAACTTTTACCCAACGGTCCTTTTGACAGACATCAACAGTGTCTAGCAAAAAGACCCTGTCTACTCTCCCTGCCTCTCAACTTTTCTCAAGATCCCATCTCGACCCCCATATGCAGAAAAAATTCTGACAAGCGGTATCCATTCACCCGCTGCGTTCGGCGCCTCTCTTTTGGTCTCGGTGCTTCTCTTCCCGCCGAATCATTCCCCGTCGTAAGCTTCAACACCCGCCTTCTCGAAGCTTTAGATGCTTCAACAAAAGACACCCCAATAGCTAAAGCAAAAGAAGGCCCTTCTTTGACTAGATGCTCCGCTTTTCCGAGGCTCTTCTTCGGCATTACGGCGAGTTTGATTGGTGACAAACGAACGGTTCAGAAGGAAAAGCTCTCTAACCTCCCCTCCCTCTCTCGGAGTCTCTCTCCGCAACACACCCCCGGTCCGAAAAGAAAATTCCTTTGCAGGGAAAATTCTTCCATGTGGCTTCTAAAGTGCTGCCAGAGTTTCTCCGCCTTGGAGAAATTCATCCAAGTGGTCGAAGATGCCGGGACTGCTCCACTTCTGGTTTCCCCCCAAGCCCAGCCGTCTGGTTTGGCACTCAAAGCACTTTGCGCGTCGAGACCGCGGTACCGCGTAATCCTCGTCTCGGTGTCGTTTCGGTAAACTCGAGTCGTGGAGACACCTACTTTCTCGTAGGTCAAAGTCAAAGTGGTAGTCGGAGAGTCTCCGACGCACACACCTCTCTTCTCACGTCGCGGCCTTTTCTCCGGGGTCTCTCGAGTTCGGGTGGCTCATGAATCGCGTGTGGCGCAACCCAACCACAACCTCTTTCTTACTGTCGTTTTCCAGAAGAACCTTGGACGAGGTGGGCAAGTCGTCCGAAAGGGCATTCTCAAGCGCAATCATCACCAAAAGCTTGTGAATTCCAGGGACGCAACGCGAACACCTGAATCAGTTATTCCCCGAACTGCAGCTTCGACGTCAACTATGACTTCAGTCTTTTGACATGATGAACAATTTTGATCGTCCCTTTTCCCGTTCCATCATCCAGGGCCCTTCATACAACGATGAAATTTCTGTTCAAAATTTTCAACACGCCCCCTCCTTCTTTTGTCGAGATATCAAACGACCCTCAATTTTGTCTCTTTTCCCGGCCGGCAAACGTGGGTATCTTCAAAGTTGACAATTTCTGGCAATATAGAGACTCAGTATTACACACTAGAATCAAGATTCTAGCATGTGGGGGCGTGCGATCCCACAAGGCATGCCACGCGAATTGGCCACCCGCACAGAACTTTTTTGCTTCTCGCACTAAACCACGCTTCTATCGTCGTTCCGCCGTCATCCTGAAGCACTGGCCCCAAGGGAACTGACGTTCTTTTTCGGGAGACTGACTAGTGTACGCTATTCAGAGAGCGCGCAAAAAAACTTGGCTTGGATCTCAAAGGATGGCCAAACCTGGGGAAAACCGGGACGGCGGATTGGTTGACGGCTGTTGGTTGCCCGGGTCTGAAACCCGAGGCGTTCAAGCCACACACAAGTTGTGTAGTTCCGTTACACCGACACACACCGGGCAGGATTCCCCAATCGGTATCATACGTCGCTGTTCCTGTTGGTTTGGTTGGTTGGCTGAACGTAAACCCGGCGACCAACTCTGACGCCGTCTGCAACTTCCCGTGTGACATCAACCCCGCCTCTGGATACAGCTCAAAGACGAACCGGGTTCAGCTGTGTTGTATTCCTTTCTTTGCCTACCTTACATGCCAACTACCTGTTCCTCGGGGGTGACCTATATCTCAGCCCAGCAATGAGTGGGAACAAAGAACAATCAGAGACGAAAGGTGCAAGACAAGCCGACGGAGCAAACATTCTGTGTTTCCTCGATCCAACCAAAAGTTGCACATCCATCGTTTGGGCTCCTTCGTTTCGCTCTCGGAGACCCCTCTGCCGTCCGATCAATGGTTTCGGGACGGGTTCCGTTTGGCGTTTGGGAGGAGCCCAGTGATCTGCTACAAGCACAAGCACAAGCGAGAGGAAGAAAAGAACTGGACCGCGGTGTCTGTCTACGAGTCTCCAGACCCAAGCCTGGATGGAACCCGTATCCGTAAGAAACCCCTCCCCAAAGAGCTTGAGCATTGGACGGAACGGTTCATCCGCATTCTTCAGTTGCCAAGACCTCAAAGCGGGAAACTCAAAAAGAGAGTATCCGTATCCGCCGTTTTCTTTCTCCGCCTACGCAAGCACCAGCAGGAAGCGCATGCACGATTGACGGATGGCCCCCCGGTAAACCGTGTTGTCAAACTTCCCGGACAAAACGTGGCCGTTGAGGGGTCGCAGAGTCGTAGGGTCGTAGTAAATTTGCCCGAAACGGCAGGTTCAGTTCAGTCTAAACGGATCGACCGCTACCAAAACGTCGAGATCACTTTATTCGCCGTTACCGCACCTCTTATCGCAGCTCTGGCAGCTCTCGGGCCTTTCCGAGATAAGATACGAGATACCACCCCGACATCCATGCCCGAGCAAGACATTTACGGTGAGTGGTGCGCGTGGGGTTTGAGGTACCACCGGCGTCCGGCACCGATACGGACCGGGCTTATCTCACCGCGCAGCTTCGTATCTGTAAGTGTACGGTGACACTCCCATCACGGATGAAGCTTCTCGTATGCTGTCATCCTGTTGGTTGGCATTGCTATTTTCAAACCTTTGTCGCTGGAACACCTTAAAATGGATGGATGGCGGTGGCACCACCACGCCTACACTTCAAACAAACGAAGAAAAGCCAGCGACGCCTCTTCCGTCTCTCCCCCCCCTGATAGCGGAGGGGAAAGATAGAGAGGGGGTGAGCTGGGCTGAGCTGAAGATCCTCTGCACGGATTTTTGCGCTCGAGGATCCCGTGCCTTTCCGTCCGCAAGCGCAACAAACGCCCTTACGTTTATTTTTGATATCTGGGTGTGTTTGGGGGTGGTAGTGTAAAGAGGCGCAGAGGATTGAACAGCAAACGTCTGTTCTTTCGCGATGCGAATCCCCCCGTAAGCCCCGGCGCCCCAAGCAGAGGTCCGTCCGGGCGAGGGGGGTTCCGTTGGACCACTGACTACGATAAGATGCGGATACATACCAAGCCCGCGCGTGGGCGCGCCATTCGTTCGCGACGTCTTTGAGCGAGAGTGCTGGCTGTGCTGGTGGGGGTTTCGTTGTCACTGACTGTTTCCTTCACCGACGAGACGGCGGTGGGGAGAATGAGCGTGGGGGTTTGGTGTTTTTGGTGGTTGTGTGTTGTGTGTTGTTGTTGGGTGATGTGATGCGTTTGTTGACCACCACCCCTCCTCTGTCTGATACCTTACCTTACCGCCAACCTGCCTTACGTAGGTCTGTATGTATTCTGCCACCGAAGCCCGGAGGCGGTAAAGCCCCCTCGTATCGAACAACCCAATATTGGCAATTCTTGCAAGAAAAATCTTGATCGGAAGAGTCGTTCGTCAGAGCTTGCTCCTGTGGCTGCATACGCCTGTTTTTTTCTTGCTATTCATGATTTCTTCTCCCAACGGCGGCTGCGGCTTGCGGGCCCCCCGCCCCTCCCAAAAGCCCAGGCCCTTTCTTCCACCTACAAGTTACATCATCGTCACCGCCATATGCCAAACACCCCATCAGGGTCGAAATGCTGCATGCCTTGGGACCTCTCTTTGGATCTTGAGGGGTGTGGCGTGTGCTGCAGGGCAACGCAAAGGGGGAGATTGATCGGGCAGGAATAGCATCCAAATTTGAACAAGAGAGACAAGAAAGAAAAGAAGACCTGCAGTATCTGCAAGAAATATGACAACTGACAGAGTGAACAGGGCCTGGAGCGGTCTTGGGAGTGTTGGAATCCACCCGGGGCAACTCGGGGAATCTCTGCGCGACCGCAGTGTCTCGTCGATCCCAACGCTTGCGAGATTACAGAATTTACAGAAAAAATCAAGAGGTGCAGGAAAACAAAAGCATACACCCCCGGGACGAAACCCCACGGGCCTGGGTCTGGGTGCCGGCCACGGCCGCCGAGCAGCGGCGGGCAGCATCTCGCAGGTGTCCAGCCTGCTTCTGCCTTGCCTACCACGCTGCCACGCAGTTGCGTGCTTCAGGTGGCAGCGGTCGCTGGGCACTGAGCGGTGTCTGTAGCGGTAATACCGTACTCTAGACGCTTTGGTCCGCTGTCGGGAGATGGGCGATCCTGAGCATATCGTGTGTTCCAGGCCTTACTGCGTAGGTTGTCTACCCCTCCGGAGCCTGGCTCCGGAGTGACGAGCACCTCCATCTTACCCCTCCCCTCACAACCGCCTTACACGACAACCATTTGGTCAGCTCATAGTTAAGGTATGTTGAGGTGAAGATACCAATCACTTTGGAGCCCAATCTAAGCAACGTGGGCATCGCACACAGCACACCCCTCGGCGTCATGTCGAGATACCGCCTTATTCTCGACGGCCTTTGCTCCGAAAATCGCATCCACCCATCCAGACAGTCACAGAGCATCGTAATGAGAGAATCATCCAAAATGACTTCGCCGCGATTCGCGATACTCATCCCACCATCACCTCTTACCACGAATAACCCCTCCCCCACGGTCAAAGTGCAGATGACAATCCAAGTTGACAATACTCATCTCTGGAACGCGACGTGAAATCAGTCGGGCGCGTCCCCATCACATCACACACTTCATCACAGTTGACGGATGCCAATAGCACTCGCAAAGTTCAAATACTGGTGTGCAACACAAGCAAAGTGTCTGGGTGACCGCGTCCCATGGCCGGCGCTCGGGACCTGACTGGTCGGGCGCGTGCGAGGGGCCGCGCTCCAATCACCGTCCGGCGCATCGCTCAAGTTTCGTGATGCTCGTCGTCTGTTGGGTGAGTTCTGTATTGGATAGTGTGATGGCCAATCCAGTTCACCATCACCGTTTGGATATCAAACTGTCTGCCTACTCGTCTCATCCCGTTTGTTGCGTGCGCGTCGCAATCACATCTCTCTTCCCTTCATCAGTCTGTGACTCACCCATGGGAAATGATCGGTGATGCGGTGGATGCGAAAAGAAGAAGGTTTCCGTCGGTCGCAGACCTACTCTGCATCTTGCACACCGCGATTTCCCTTCCTCATGCGCACTCATGCAAGCCAGATGCAGATTTCTTGATTATCGCTGCATGCGCCGGCACCCTCTCAGGGCTTCACCTCTCTTCCTACCTACCACCCCCGGTCTGCTGCCCGCTTTCCCATGTCCCGCTGCATCAAATCCGATAGCGGGCCGCCGTGAGCGCCGTAATGCACACACCACAACCCACAGCTGCCCCCCCATCCCGTTCCTCCGCGTTAGGGTTGCAGGAGGGATATCCAGATACATGTACTTCGCCTTACGTGCGCTACCGGCTACGCAGGCATGGGGAATCCGAAATAAGGTATGCGGTGTGTCTCTGCCGTGTGTGGTGTGTGGTGTAACCTGTACCGCCGTGACACCGTGACAGACGTCCAGTGCCAACCCAAGCTGAAGGTTGAGGGGCGGGGGGCGGCTTGGGTGCCTCCCCGATTCGCCCGCGATCGTGCAGCTTGCATCCCGAAGGGGAGAAAAAGAAAAAAGAGCAAAGAGAATCAAGCGAGAAGCAAAAGCAAACGCCCAGAAGCATCGCAAGCTGAAACCGCATCCCTTTAGAAAGAAACTAAACACCCCTGTCGAGTTCAGGTTTGGGTTCTGCCACCCCTCTATCCATCCATTGATACTTGCCTCTTCAACTCGGCTGCATACGGCACCCGTGTTCACCGCTCTCGATATAATCACAAAATGATTTTGGGAACAAATGACAATATTACGGATACAAATGCCCATAAAATGACCGATGCGTCTCATCCTGCGTATATGTCTGAGGATCCTTGGCATCGGAGAATGAACTGTCTCTCGGGCTCTCCACCAGCTGTCTCATTGCCCACATCCGCCAGGGGGCAGAAGAATCACCCAAGACAAGCCTGACCTAGATTTCGAGACAGCAAAAGCAAGGCGAGAACAAGACAGATCCATTCCAAACGACCTCACAGTCTAGACAATTTGGGCCCTTGGGGTCCTGTTTGCGACAATAGACCCCTGTCACGGCCGCCAACTGGCAGACGCACCACTGCGTTGTCTCCGATCGAGTACGCCGGATCGTCAGGGGAACGGAACCCCTCGTCAGGCTTTTCTGGTCTTTGCTTCTCTTACTGCTATCCGCTTTTTGTGCTACGATGAGTGACGTGTTGTCTACGAAGTATGGGGATAGATAGGTATGGGGCGCCGTTGAGGGCGTTACGCATCGACCACACTCAAAGTCGTTTGCTTTTGGACGAACGTTGGCATGATGCAGGTGGTGCCACCGCTTTTTCTTCTGTTCACTGCCTGGAAAGAAAATCCTTGCCGTGACGAGGATTGGTCCCCGGCGTCTGGTGTTTCTCGCAACTGATGGCGGTTGTCGTGTTACTTTGAAGTCCTATCATGAGGCTGTACCTGAAGGTGCCGTAAGTTTGATGCGTAGGGCGCTCTGAGGCATGTATGGCGGTCAGGCACAATATCCGCAAACGCCATTTACCCCTGAGCTGAAAGTGAAGCCGGAATCCAGAGACTCCTGTGAACAGCCCTTATGAGGCATACATGCCAACCATCGAGATCTCCTCATCCGTCCCCCTCCGTATCCGTCAAAAGCAACAACCCGCATACTGAGAAACCTAACGGTGCTGCTTCATCCGCATACGGTCTCTGACCCTAGCACTCTCGCGTGGGAACTCCCCTCCGGCATCCGCGGCGGTTGTCAAACCTACATGAACCGCACGCAGCTCACCGCTGATCACTTATACAGACCTCCCTGTAGACCGCTTCATCGGGCCGCGTCGAGGTTCCCACTCATCACACCCCGGAAGAAGACGTTGCGTTCTGCATCTGGCCCCGGCGCGGGTATCCACTTGGCCGGCCCCGTGTTGGCCCGTGTGTTCGGCGCCGGGTGGCCCGCGACTTGCCTATTCGGGATATGGGAAGTCGGGGGACTGGGCTACTTTGGATGATCTGCAAACGGTCCGTTGGTACAAGACTGAGTCAGTTCACCACAAGTAATGGTATGCGATGGGCGGCTTCCGTATGTCTTGCTATTTCATGATCGGCTTCAAGAACAAGAGCGGGCGGCTTTTTCTCACTTTTTCCTACCATGTAGGAGTTAAGATCAGTCAAAAGTTCTCTATTATGTCCATTTTGAGTCCATTCTGAAATGTTGCGAATCAAAGACACCAGGAAGATGCCAGTCTCTATAATAGCCGCGGAGGCTCATCAACGAGAGACAAGAAGATGAAGTACATGCAACCATGTCGCGCGTCCTGGGACCACCCAGGATTTTCCACAGTCATTATTTTCGGGAATCATACCATCCTCCCATTCTCAACCCAGAGAACACCCAACTTTTTACTCCGCTTCTGTCCTACAAAGGCAGAGTCTCCTGAGCCGCAGAAACGGAACCGTTGTTGACGGCAGCGCGGTGCCCGCGGGCAATGTATCCGTAGGCGGGGTAGTAGGTGTCGAGCCAGGAGAAGAGCTCGAGGGCGCCGGGGGTGTTGCGCCAGTCGCGCATGAGGTCGAGGGAGATGGAGAAGAGGGAGACGACCTGGACGCCGGCGGCGGCCATGCGGTCGTTGGAGACGTCGCGGATGAGCTCGGTGGTGGTGCCCGAGGCCTCGACGTTGGCCCAGACGGAGTAGCCCTCGGCGCGGAGCGACAAGGCGAGGAAGGTGGTGCAGACGTCCGTGGTGATGCCGGCGAGGATGATTTGCGACTTGTTGGCGGCGCGGACGGCGTCGCGGAAGTCGGCGTTGTCCCAGGCGTCGACCTCGCCGTTGCGCTTGATCAGGGGCGCGGTGGGGTGCATGTCGAGGATCTCCTGGGGGAGGGGGCCGTTGGGACCTGTTGATTTTGTTTGTCAGAAATCTGAAAGCAATAAGAGGGGTTGAGGAACTCGTACCGGTCTCGGCGGAGGTGGTCAGCACGACGGGGAGGTCAAAGACCTTGGCCAGGGAGGAGTGAGCGAGCATCGAGTTGCGGTAGAGGGTGGGATCGAAGTCGCGGGCGAGGTTGAAGAGACCCTCCTGCATGTCGACGACGAGCAGCATCGAGTCGTTCTTGTTGAGCCTCTCCCAGGGGACGGCTTTGGCTCGTGTTAGTAGAGCTGTGCTGTATCCAAGGAGACTTGAGATGAGGCCATTGGGTGGGAAGCTTACCATCAGCATTGGCGACGGCGGAGAAGAGCGCCGAGACGGCGACAGTCATGGAGAACTTCATCGTGAGAGAGGATGTCTTGAGGTATGGACCTTTGGAGAGTTGTTCGAGTCTTTGAGATGAAGGAGACTGTTCTTGATTTGTCTGCTGGATGAGGATGGAAGAAAAAGCGATGATTAGAGGCAAGGCCCTTCTCTCTTCTTATACAGAATTCTAACGATGTACAGCGGAAGCAAAAACGCCCTCCAGTGACAGTAACATCAGTGGCCAAAAGCCCTCATTTCGGAGTAGACTCCGTTCAGCCAGCATCGTGGACGAATGCGTGGTTGTCAATGACCAAGCCAAGCACGTTATCGACAAGTGGGGTTTTCAATAGATCTGAATCCCAGAAGCATAAGGAACAATTCCGAATAGTCGACATGAAAGATGCAGGGCATCGTCAAAGCCTTGCCCGTCCCTCCTTGATAGGAAATTTCCCCATTAGGAAACATGCTGAAGTTGACGATGGGGAAAAAGCGTATGGCTTTTGGCAAGCATTCGGTAACCAAGACGTTGGACCTTAGTAAGCTCCCCTGGTTCATCCAATGCCACAGCGAACCCATCAAGTCTTTTCGGTAGTTTGCGATGTTTGTCATTGGGTGGTTCACGCTTACCGAGCGGTCCTGGGTTGCTTCGAGGTGGAACTCCGCTCGGTGCGACCCACACCCGCATATTGAGATTGCGGAGAAAGGTGAGCATTGCCGTGCTTCTCTGTAAATCCGGTCTCCATCATGGAATTGGCCTTTCTTCCGAGATCTCGTTGCTGGGGGGCCTGCAGGCAGTCGATGCGTGGGCTTGACTAAGCTCGACAAATTCGATGTGACCGAGAAGAATTTACCTTACCTACCTTACCTGACGCAGTGCAAGCAAGGTTGGCAAAGCATTGAGTAAGATAGACGAGCTGCAGAACCTCATTTTCCCAGCCCCGCCAACCCAGAGCTTCAGAATATGACGTCCTGCCTACTTGGCGATGGGAAGACGGGGCAGACGTTGGCGGCTTAGCTAAGTACCATGTCGGTATTTGATAAGGCGGTGGCTTTGCTTGGTGAGATGCGTCCCGCTCCGTTGTGGAGACCATCGGGAACCGATGCCGCCATGTCAGAGTGGAGGCGCCGATTCCTCAGCTGAGATTGCGAGTGTGTCAGCACCCATCTGTTCACGTGGGAGCCGTGTCTGGTGTAAGAAAGCATCACTGGGGTTCCTTGGCACCTCTCCGGCGAGATACTGGTTTCCTTAAGATCTTCCCAGTATCAGAATTAGCTGTACTTACCTCGGTTTGGACATACCAGGTACTTGAGTACTCGGCTGCGCGACATATTCCAGACGTCACTTAGGTGTCAAACAGGCTCAAAGGATACCTAGGGGTCGTGAACTATGGCAACAGGGAGCATTGACTGGGAGAAAGGTTTGGTGGTGTACAACTTGATTTTCGTCATCGAGAATGCCGAATCAACAGCTTGAAAAAGTGATGATGGCTCAGACAATCCACACAGAAGATAAAGAAAAAAGAAGCTGAACATCGCATTTCTCAGGTATCTGCCATATCTACACCTCGGTATGCTCGGCATCAACGCCCCTGTATTCGAAGAACTTGTTCCACTCAGAGTCCTCGATGAGCGCCTGAGCCAGTTCCTTCTCGTACATGATGGCAATCTCCGGTCCCTCATCTGACTCAGGCCTCGGATCCCGAGGCGGGTAGACAAGCACGCCTCCCTCAGAGATTCGACCCATTAAGTACCGATAAGTCGCAGGCTTCCCGAAGCCAAAGTCTGCCGAAGGAATATTGGCGTCACGGTGGTCTACCACAATGGTCGACATGGGCGGATGCGAATCGATTCTTGAGTTGAGACTCGACTTCACGCGGATCGTCGCCACCATCTTGAGCGTTTCGTCGAGACTTTCTTGCGTCACGCTGTCCGTCAGTTGTCGCACATACCGAGCTACCCGCCAGAACGGCCAGTCTGAGATGAGCTCCGATACCGTGGGTTGTTCCACGGGTGCCGTCGTAGACATGGCCACGTACATGACGTTTTGCTGAGTGCGAGCGGGCACCTTTGGGCTGTGCAGACGTCGACGCATGTCGATGGTCTCGCACCAGAAGAGCTTTGATTCTGGCGGAGTCTTGAACACCGGGGCTCTGAGACGAGTCATGTGCCGCCACATGAACGCCGAAAAGGCGTCGTAAGTCGAGATCCACGTACCGTCCTCGGGCTTTGCAAGGTCTTTCAGCTGAGCTGCTTTGCTCTTTGGTAGATGGAAGAGAAGGCAGATTCCGACTCTGTGGTTGGGGTGTCTGTCAGGCGGCGGTGGTCCATCAACCTTCTCTTCCTCTGGAGGCTCGGGCTTGAGAAAGCGGGAGACATCATTACAGGCCGGGTCCCACGAAGGGTAGGGAGTGCCATTGCTAAATGCAGAACAGTTCTCAGCCAGCTGGTGGATGAAGCCGGCCCAGGCCATGACGTCTTGGGAGTAATGATGGTGGTGCGTGCTGAAGACGAGTCCGCCGCGGACGAAGTTTGCTTTGAAGCCCGCCGTGACGGGACTATGTTCCGGAGTCGCCTCGGGCCTCTCGCCGTAAGTCATCGGTGACACGGCCCAGAGCCTGAGATCGCCGAGGGACACGGCGCTGAAGTTGGCTTTCTCGATGTCATCGAAGGACGGATACTTGTTGGCATCCTCTTGGGCGTCAAGCCATTGAACGACGAAGCGGACGGTTGAGTCCTTTCTTTTGGTGAAGGAATAGTCGCCCCAAGAATCTTTCTCGATTCTTCCGTTCAACTGGCGGACCTGAGCAAGTGTTCTCTCAAGACCTGCTTTCAGAACTTCGATCACTCTTGGTTTGGCGGCATCGTCTAGGCGGAAGAATACGGCGTAGTGGTTATATGTTTGGCATGTCAAATAATCTAGGGTAGAGACTCTGAATCTCTCCACGTCTGGGTCGTTCTCCCAACCGTGAGGATGAAGATCGTAGACTTCTTCTTTTGGCATGGTTTAGTGGTTCTGCATCGAGATGATTTGGAGGGAGTTGCAGGTCTTCGGACTCGAATATCGCAAAATGGCAAAAGACATAGAACCTAGTGGCCGGGGTCGTCTTGTGCCGCATCAGATTGGACTGCGACCGCGTCGGAAAAGACTCCTTCACCCTGGCACCTTCTCCAGGCCCCTCAAAACATTCTTCGATCTGTCCATCGCTGATTGGAGGATTCAACGAGCAGTATTCCCGATTCGGTGGGTTAAGTCGTGAACCAACGGCTCGCCAAGGACTCTGTTTTGTTGGCCGGGTGTGTAGAACCCCATCGGAGCCATAGCCAACATCTACATGCTTGCAAACCCCATTTACCATGAAATTTGTTTCGAGCATGGGTTTCTTGTCTCCATATCATGTGTTCAATCATTAGGCAGGAAGGTGGCTGCCAGTATCTGCCGATCGAAATGCACGAGGTAATTCTTGTACCAACGAGATTGTGACTGTTCGGAATCATAATACTAGGGGTATTCTGTGCCGAATCCCGATCAAACATACAATCTCAGCCCCGGAACATTTGGAAAGAGTGAGAGTCTCTTGGGTTTATTTGTACTCAATCAACATCGCGATCTTCGTGGTTGCCGTGGCTGTACCCAGGAGGGCCATAGCAACCGATAGCTGTTGAAATCCAATGTCACCTCGTCACATAACCCTAGAATAATATCAATCATAGGCGTTCGGGAAGAAACGATTTTCAGAGGTGCCACCGTATGTGAACAAAGTCAAAAGTCCAGATGTCGAGTCCGCAATGTTGAATGGCTCCTGGTAACCTAGCGACAGACGCGATTGCCTTAGCCTCATACTCACTTGAGAACTGTGATTATTCGCCTATCATGTATTCAGAATCTCTATCAAAATCGAGGGTAAATCTATATACATCTACCTCATTGCTAAGTATGAGAGACCGGGACCACCGTCGACCGCCTCACTGCCTGATCACCTCATACTTCCTTCCATCTGCCTAGTTCCTTCTGTTTCTTGACTGCAGCACGAACAACTTTTTCCTCTTTCCGTTTCGATTCACTTGCCCTCCAGACTTAAAATTATCCACACGCAAATGAGCCTCAAAACTTCTTCACCCCCCACAACCACGCGCCCATAACCACAAAATACCTGTTTCTGCAACAGTCACCAAGTCATCAAGATAAAAGTAAGGCCTCCTTCAACCAAAAATGCTTTTATATTCAAAACGCTGATGACATTTAGCCACAATAACTCGATCGCACATCAAAAACCTTCACCACACCAAGAACTTACCACAGTATGCTCTATCTGACCATTACTTCCCAAGTGAACTCATCAAGCTGACAAAAATCCTTCAGAAAAACATCATGGCTGACCAGAACCTTCCCGAGATGTCCGCATCCGATGTCAATTTCATGTGTCATGTTTTTATGCACATGACCGAGAAGCCTGTCATTGACTGGGACAGCTTCGCTATTGCCGCTGGCTTCAAGAGCGGAGGTGTCGCTCGCGTACGTTCGCGTTCCCCTTGACAAAAATACTTACGCAGTCAACATGTGCTAATACTTTGACGTTCAGACTAGGTGGGGGCAGATAAAGCGCAAGTTCACCCCGGCAGACCAGGCCACTGCCACTCCCAAGAAGAAGACCGCGCAGGCTTCTGCCAGCACCCCGACTTCTGCCTCCAAGGTCAAGAAGCCCACTGGACGAGTTGGCTCCAAGGGCGCCAAGGGCAAGAAGATCGTCAAGGATAAGGAGGTCGAGGATGAGAAGGTCGAGGATGAGGAGGTCGAGGATGAGGAGGTCGAGGACGAGGCCGGTGATGACAAGGCTGTCATCAAGACCAAGGAAGAAGTGTTCGACATCTAAGAAGACTTCTCAATTACCAGATTGCCGAGAATGAGTGGATGTTCAGGAACGGAAATCTTTGGAGAGGTGGATTCTAGGCGTGGCCTATACGATATGTCTACGGTGCCAGGATAGTCTGGGGATAGCCCAGCCAGGACGTCGATACGATCTCGAGTTTACAGGAGCACTTTTACCCTTCTCGTCGTGACTTCTGGGAATGTTCAAGTCCATACGCCACTCAAGTAACATCTGTCCATATGTGAGATCACGCTTCATGTCTGGCCTGATACTCAGATGAGTAAGTCTGCAACACCCAAAAGCCACTGCCCATCACCATTGAGTCTGACCTGATCTCGTTAGGCCTCAATATGTCAGTAAGAAAAGTATAGGATCAGCAAAACAACCTTGAAGTCACTTGTGGTGAGGTCCTTCATTTATTTATCTTTCTCTCCATCAGAATTGTCAGTCGTCTTTGCTCTTCTTGTCTCTTCTCGCCTCCATTGTTATCTATCTTTCCACACTTTTCCAGTTTTCAGTATTGCCAGCCCCCCTCGGTAGCCTAACTTGACGGAACGTCGACTGATCTGCTCCCGCCCTGTACGGGCACAGCAGCCTCACAAGGCGGGTACTCTGAGTGAGGGCACCTTCTCGACTGATGGACCGGTGCCTATGGGGGACTCAAAACCCCTTCTACTGAGGCTGAAGCCGAAAATTTCTTTCTTCCTTCTTCCCACACTTTTCTCAGGTCACTCAGCAGACACATAGACAACTTGCAAAATCCAGCATTACTCTCCACATCGATATCTACACATCACCAGACACCATCGTAAGTTACTTTACTCTCAAATATCTCATACTTGAGAAGCCTTCACTGAAGATTTTACTGACTTGAGCTAGCATAATGCCTCCCAAGAAGTCCACTGCTACCGAGGGCGAGTCCGCCGTCCCCATCCTCACGGAAACCGAGGCCAGGTTCGTCAAGGCTGTCTTTGACAGCATGAACACGCGCCCTGACATCGACTATGAAAACGTCGCCGGTATCATGGGCTTGGCCAATGGCAAGAGTGCCAGAGACCGCCTTCGTACCATCTCCAAGAAGCATGGCTGGTCCGCCACTGATGGCTCCAGCGGTGGCAGCCCTGCTAAGAAGCCTGTCGGAGTGAAGAAGACGCCCGTTAAGAAGAAGGGCATCGCCCAGCGCAAGAAGAAGGTGAGTCGTATGATATGTTTTTTGCAATTCATTCCCCGGAATTTTCTTTTTCTTCAATCTTCATAATATTTCCTTCATTAAGTACCTATGCTGATCATTAATAGACCGCCAAGAAGAACGAGTCTTCCGGCTCTGACGCTGACGAGGACATCTCGGGCAAGCTCGAGTCTGACACCGATGGCGAAGCTGCTGCCAAGGCAGAGCTCAATAACCCGGATAGCGACTCCGACTGAATGTTTCCGCTGTGACTGAACGCTGTGTTCCAGTCAGTGCTCAGCAGAAAAGGGATACGAAGCCGGCGAACTCTCTGCATATGGTCTTAGCGTGGGGAATATCTGGATTGGGGTTGGGTGATAGCAGGATATGCTAGCTTGAGCAACTCAATTCTAACTCGTCTCATAAGCCGTATCCTTTTCGAAACCATAATTTCATCGTAAAGCCTACCTATTTGCCCTACATTTCTTGATTTCCTGAAGCTCAGCCTGGTTTTTCTGGGTCTAGAAATTGTCTTTAGGTCGAGGAATCGTCAATTAAGCAGGGCCTGGCCCGTATAGCTATGTCTTGTAATCATCCTACGATCTAGATTAGTATTCCCGTTCTTTCTGTGGCTCTCGCATTGTCTGAACAACGTCTGATCATTGTGTTGTCGTCTGGTCTTCTTTTCGTCCAGATTTTGCTCGCCATTTGTTTGAATTTCTTTGACCAACTGCCTTGTCTCTTGTCACCTTTTGAACCGCATAGTCTTGCTTCTTGTCTAGATAGGTAGCTCTCGCTATTTCGTCTGGTCTTGTTTTCGATTAGAGCATCCTCTCCATTATTGATACGACCCTTCAACCACTCGACTGATCTGCCTCATTCATGTTTTGAACCACCTGTGAGTGCCTCTTGTCTCAGGTAGATAGATCTCACCATATGGTCTAATATTCAAATGTGTATCCAAATTTCTCCCGCTAGCACAGTGAAGTTCCTTTAGTCAACTGCCTGACCAGCCACATTCTGAACTAGTTGTCCCTGCCTCTTGTCTGAGTAGCTCTCGCCTTGTCACCTGATCATTGAAATGTCGTCAAGTGTCTTGCCTTTCGTCCAGACTGTTCCCGCCTTTCGTCCAGACTGCCATGGTCTTTCGTCTCGACTACCCACTGACGGTCCGGACTGCTCCCGCCATATTGATAAGAGCCTTCAAGCACCTGCCTAACCTGTCCACATCTTGAACCACTTGTACCCGCCTCATCTCCTGGGTTCTTGCCAATCCCAGTCCATCAGAGACCAAGCTTGACTATTTGAACCAGCTTCTCACCAGAACTTCTCACCAACCCAACTCATCTTCACAACAAACCCTCAACCTTCCAGCTCTTGGACCTTGCTTTCGGAATTCATCTTCATATAAGACTACTCATACTTAACTTCCCCCAACAATACCCATCCTCAACCTCTTCCACTCCACTCAAGATGGCTTCTGTCGGAACCGATGCTGAGGGCCAGGTGACCTTCCTGGTTCACTGCATCAAGCATTCTTCCAGTGGAAAGGTAAGTGCCATATCACTTGATTACATCTAGAGACTCAAATCATCTAATAAGAACAGATCGATTTCCAGGCGGTTGCTACCGATTGCAACATCGCGTCCAAGGCCGCTGCGTAAGTCAATTTTCTTCCCACATTCCTCGTCAAGTTTTCGACAGGAACAAGCTGACCTGGCATGCCGTCCAGTGCCAAGCGTTTCGAGCGCATCCTCAAGCCTCATGGCATGAAGACTAGCGACTTGTCCAAGGCTGGCCCCATAGGCAGTGCTGCCCCTCCTGATGGCAGCAGCGCCAGCCCCAAGACCCCGGGCAAGGCTCCGCCCAAGTCTAAGGGCAAGCGCACCCCTACTGAGACTCCTACTAAGGAGACGAAGCGCGTTAAGCTGGCTAACCACCCGGCTGTCTCGTCTTACAATGACGAGGACGATGCTGAGGATCTGCCTCAGTTCAAGGTCAAGGACGACCCCGAGGCCTCTGGCACTGACTCAACCAACGGTTCGTACACCGACGTCCCCCGAGGCCGCGATGGCGATGACGACGATGACTTGCAACTTCTCTACGTTGTGGAGAAGACGAGCGATTGCCCGATTCACGATTGCGGCGGATCTCGAAGTCCTCCTTCCGCGTCCGTTTCGAGCGATACTAATTCCGAGGGTTTCACACAGATGGTCCCAAGTTCGACGAGCATGCCGAGATTTAGCGACATGCCAGCTCGCTATCATGGCTGGGGATTCCTACCGGAAATGCCAGTCTACGCATGGCCAGATACGTGCGCGATACATGGGGAGCTAGAGGCAGCACAGTTGGCTGGGATATGTGAGTAGTTTT
The DNA here is from genome assembly GCF_030869225.1 of Colletotrichum abscissum. NCBI lineage: Eukaryota > Fungi > Ascomycota > Sordariomycetes > Glomerellales > Glomerellaceae > Colletotrichum > Colletotrichum abscissum. The sequence goes on from NW_026850501.1 coordinate 212,716, forward strand.
TAGTCAGTTCTTCCAAGACTTTTCTAACAATTTCTGAATAGGAATGGAGATTGGCTCTTTACAGGGACGATGTTGCCGTCATGGCTCACCAACATACGCCGGCAGAGATGGCTCATACATGGGAGTGGTGATGGTTAGGGTCAATTAGAGACTCAAGAAATAGAACGAGTGGCTTTCACTTCTTTCGCAATGCAATGATCATCATACAGGCTTCGTGAGACCCGAGAATGGTGCGCGCCGTTGAAGGTTCCGCAATGGCGCTGCCTGATTGGGCAAGTGGAACTGTCTAGGCAACGGTCGGCAGGGGTCATCCCACTTCTTCCGGAGCATTTGGGGCTCAATTTCAACGACACTCTTATTCCTGTGTAAGAACAGCCTCCTCAAAGCTGTCGTGCCTGCCGTTCATCACAACGATTGTTTGTCGTATCCTGTGCCAGTTGAATCGCATAGGATACAACATAAGTCTGTCATGAGGGTCCATGATGCTACCCAATTTGCTTCATCGCATGCCTTGTTTGCCGGCCCGGGTCTTCTGGCCTTCAGACGGTGCTGCTGCTGCTCCGCGCGCGGCGGGAATCTTGTGGGTAATTGATATCGAAATCTCATATGATAAGTTCAAACAATATCAGTCATTCCAATCCCGTGACTGCTGCACATTTACGCCCCGATGAATTCGCTTACCTTTGGGGCATCTGCTATCTTCCACCGATGCCAGCCAACTTCATTTCACATGGTCTGCATCTTAATTTCGAGAGCACAGAGAAACCTCGCATTGACAATTGAATCTTCTGGACGCAAGATATCTTTGGTAACGTGATAAGTCACCAAGGATACGAGCGTGTTGGCTTCCAGCATCTTCGGGTGGTCACAAAGGCAACATAAACAGGCAAGCATACATCAGGCAGGTGCACTTCCCTCTGCACCTCCCTCCTTCCTTCCCAATTTCAATCTCAGAAAACACCTCACGCACTCTCGGAGAAACTTAGGCCAACCGGAGCATCTCATGCTCACTTGCACCCGTGGACGTTCTGCCTGACCTCTCAGTCCGGAGACCCTGCAGCCAACCAGAGTGCCCCATCCACACCTCACCTTCTCATCGCACCTTCCTCTCATCTTCTTCCCACCTCACCTCCTTCCCTCACCTCACCAAGGCAAACTTTTTCGGCCAGCTCAGCCGAGAGCACACAAACAGCTGCCCCCAAAATTTTCCGGCTTTCTTCTGCGTGGGCCGTACACGCAAATTTGATTTCTTCCCCCTCCCGCAACCCAGCGAAGTTGTCTTTTTCTTCTTCCCTTCTTCATCGCGGCAACCGTCCCCTCTACCAGACGAACGATTGACGAAATCAATTTTCGTGCAATCCATCAAACGACAAGCAAAGCATCTCGCTTCCGTCGAAGAAGAAGTATTTCTTCCCTTCTACATCTCCAGCTTCTGGACCCATTGGTGAGTATTTTGTCGGCCGCGGCCTCTTTCGCCTCTTTTTTTCTCTTCCCATCTCAGGTCGACGAGTTTGAACAAATAACTGACCACTCCAGCAGACGGAGTCATCAAACTCTTCTTCCTTTATCGCGCGATTACAATTACGACATCAATCCATCGCGACGCAATGTCTGCCTCTCCGCTCTCAGCTGGTGCCGACATGGGCAACCATTGGGAGCTCTCGTCTAGCGCCTCGTCGCCCCGATCCGACACTTCGAGCAACACCAACAGCTTGTTCTCTTCGCCCGACTCGCCTACTGACACAGAGGTGTCGTTCCCGACCACTAAGAACGAAGACACAGAGAAGTCTTCCGGTCTTGCTCAGGCCCGTTTTGTCGTGACGCCAAGCTTTGCCAACTATGTCTTGGTGGGCAACACTCCATACGCCCCAAGCCAAGTGCAGGCGATGCGCGATGAACTTATCCAAGCACGCAAGAGAGGAGAATTCCCCACAACGACATCTGCCGTCGAGGATCCTCAGACCATCGTTGAGGACTACCAGCATCTCCAGCGCCTTCGCTCTGCACGGGGTGACCCTGCCATCCATCCTCCTCCCCAGCAGTACAACATCATCAAGGTCGACATTGCTCGTCGCATCAAGGCTCGTGACGAAGCTCACGGAGTCCCTGCCAACTTTCAAGAGGTGGATCACCGAGTTCAAAACTGGATGAGCTCAATCAACAAGGAAGCGCGCATGTTGGAGATTACACAGGCGGCACTTCAGCGCAAGGGCATCAACAACCCCACCCAAGACGACTTGGACGCCATCGCCGAGGAGTTCATGCAGATTGCGGAGCGCACTCTTCTTGACGTCGCCAACCCTCTGCGCATGAATGCCACTCGCATGGAGGGCAACATGAGTCGTTTCGACAGCCAGCTTGATGGACTGTCATCTATCAACGATGCAGTGAACACTTCAATGAGCGCCCAAGTTGAGACACTCAACACTGTTCTTACCAACCTCAACAAGTCCATGAACACTTCCATGATCTCGCAACTCGCAACTCTCAACACCATGCTCAACGCTCAAAGCAACAACTTCAACGGCTCTGTCGGCATGCTCAACACAGCGCTCAACACCGTCAACACCGATCTGCATCAGATCACCTCCACTCTTCCCGCAATGATTGCCGCGGCAGTCCAGGCTGCGGTCAAAGAGCAACTCTCTGCTATCCCTCATCAACGTTTCCACAGCAAGCAACACCAATCCAACTATGATCTGCCACCCGGATACGCTACAGCCACACGTATGCAACAGTACCAAGCAAATGATGGACAGCTCTTTGGCGGTAGTGCAGAAGTCGTCGCTTCTGCAGTCCCAATCTCGGGACAGGAATATGAGCAGTCTCTGCATATGAGCACGAAGCCCACGAAGTCCAGATTCAGAAGATTCTTGCGCGTCATCACTGGAAGAGGTCAATCGAAGAAGGAGAAGAGTTCCAATTAATGAAGCTCATGACGAGTCTTCAACGTTCAGCTGTCCGACTTTGTGGCCAGCACTCCCCCCTCTGAGACGTACACAACACATCCGATCACCAAGCTTTGGAAAGATGGAAGGCATGATGGGAGGAAATTGGTTTTGTAGATCACTGGTAGTTTGACTCGTACGTACCACGAGATTAATAATTCGTTTCACATTGAGTAACTTGTTCCTTCGTGAAATCAAGATTGTGCTGGATTTGACCTTTTGTTGCTCCGGCCGATGGGATCATACAGATGCAAAAGTCTCACCCCGAGTCGGTTCCCTCACTCAAGACAACACAAAGTATCAAGTTAGCTTCTATTTCTTGCATGCCAGAATTGCTGTCATACCTGACCAGTCTCGTAAGAAGAAGATGATGTCTGTCATCTCATGGGCATGACTAGAAACATCACAGTCGTTCTTCTTGCGCATCTTAGGGGCATATCAATACGAATGATACTCTTTACCGTATAGGAACCATTAGAAGTGACACCGCCACCTGGCAGCGCCTGAGGGCATTCCCAAATCTGTAACAACTACCTGACTACCAGGTTGCCTGGCAGGCCGTGACCGAGTCTCCCAAACGCGTCCGCTTCCCTCACCTTCGGCAACCCAAACACTCCCAACGCGTCTACAACTTCTACTCGAGGCAGACGCCCTCACACCTTACCGAACGAGCCGCCTCAAGTGGGTCGAAAACGATTTGCCCACCCACGGGCCCCAACCGCCCTCCTCTGTCAATAATATCGCGACCCTGGCCTGCTTTTCACCTTACTCTTCTTTCTTCCATTCACACCCAACCAAAAGTCGCATATCCTGACTTTGCCATCATATACCTTTCCGCGCCTCTCTTGCATTATTCACCACCAAACACTACACGCATATCTGAAGGTCACCACAGGCAAGATCATTACAAGAAGCGTGTATCGTCACCTCGTCTATACCTATCTTACGACCGAAGCCATTCCGATACGCCTACTTTGCCTACTACAATCTCAACAATCAGTCTGTTCAGATCCTAGAGGTAGGTCATTCTTCATCTCCCCTTTGGCTTGTCTGTCCTTTTCAGTGCTCCTATACCTCACCATCTCTCACGCAAAGACTGTACTCCCTTTGAGACAACCTCTTGCCTCGCTGCGTCCCCTTTTCATCTTACTAGTCACTTCTTTGTCTGCCTGAATTCATTTGTGGTTTTTTTCTTTGCCTAAGAACTGGCGTAAAATTCGCCACCGTGCAGTGTGCTTCACTGAATGCGATTCTTGCTAACGATGCTACTTTCAGTCCAAAATGGCACCCTCTAAGCAGTCAAAGGGCAAGCTTCCCGAAGTCCCAAAGATGAAGCAGGATGCCAAAATCAGGAAGAACAAATCAGCGAGGAAGAATACCTCTGTCAAGGAACACAAGAGCCCCAAGAAAGGTGTCAAGGTGGCCACTCGCCCAAAGAATCGGGCCCTGATTCAGTGGAGAAGTAAGTAACATCCTTTCCATTGAAGACTCGTTCCTAGCGACTAACTACAGACACAGAAGAAGAGCCCTTGCTCGTAACCTTACTTTGGGTGCAGTACATCTGTGCCAAAGATCATGGCAAGGTGCCCTGGGACGACATCATCCCCCAGTGCTTCGCCGGAGTCACGTCGACGGCCTTCACTCAGTTCCTAGCGCGAGAGCGAAAGAGACTACTCAGGATGGGATATTGTGTCCCCCCTCTTCCCAGCCAGGCCAAGAGTTTGGAGAAGGATGCAAATCTTCGCGGCTATATCAACGAGCCGACCCCCGAGAACGAAGACGCCATCAGAACTATCAGCTTTCACGAGCCGTTCCTCCAGCCCTGCCAGCAAGGTGACAACTAGCAGTTGATTGCCAATGCAGCAGGCGAAGAAGAATCGGATGGTGAGGCTGAGGATGCCGTTATGGAGTATCAAGAGGATGAAGGTGACCTGGGCAGAGATGAGGCCCCCGAAAAGGTGAGTTCTCATTCAAATTTTCCTGCACAATCACTGATATTCAATAGGAGGGAGAGCCCTTCGCAAACCCTTTTCGCCAGGATTCTTATCAGATCCTTCCTCAATCCGGCCATTCCCTCCACGGTAGTGAAGCTCAGCATGAGAACTCTCATCTCGACCAGCAAGGCCTAGAACTGCTGCTTCAACAAGACCAGCAATTTATCCAAGCTCAAGATGATGTCCAGATGGAGGTTCAGACCAATGCTCAGGCCGATGCCGAGGTCCAGCAGCAGCTCTTGGACCAGGCGAAATATCCGGGTCAGAATATCCAGATGGGGCAAGCCGGTCGGGACTGGCCGACCCAGGTTCATCAGCTTAACGGAGACACCGATATGCAGCGATATATGGAAGCAATCGAAGCCTGGAAGAATGATGCACCTCCAAATGAGATACGAATTCACGTCGAGGGTCTCGCTCCCATGGCGTACTACCTCCTTCAGGTGCCTGAGAGCGTAAGCCATCGCTTCCATCCGGCGTCCAGCACTGATACCATGCAGCCGATGCGGAACGAGAATGGCTATACGACATTCAGCATCCAGATTCCGGTCAACTTGGACGTCTATCTGAATGGCGTCAATAGCCAGGAAGCTGATCCTTCATTCGCACACATTGGCGAACCCGCCCCGGCGAATTTACCTCTGGGCACTTCGTCGCTCAATGAACCGGCTAGGGAGTCTTGGAACGGTGGTCTTTGGGAGGGCGCCAATGGTGACTTCCATGGTGTCTGTTATCAGCATGAGAATATCACTCGCTACGCCGAAGTCATTGACTCGAACCGCATGGGATGGGAGGAGCGAGTCGAGTTGAATGACATCAATTCGACGGCCATGGGCCCCAACATGCACCAGTAGGTCGATGGGCGGGTCATGAGCTGGAACAGTCTTTGCCAATGAGGCAACGTCTAGCACTGGACTTGATGTCAAGCAATTGAGAAGCCCGGATTGGCGTTGGAGGTACCTCATTGAAAGGAGAACAGTTTCGTTGTGTGCACAATTGATTTTGGCTCTGCTCCCCCTTTTTCTTTTGCTCACTATCTCTTCCATTGCCTATACCTTGTAGCATTTCCCATTGACCCTTTCTACCTATCCTTGAAAAATACGTATAGAGTGATAACAGCAGAAAGTGCAACATGTGGTTGTGCACTGGCGAGATCGCATTAGACACAATAGATCCGGACATTGAGATCGAGCGTTTAGACTTCAGTTGTCGTGGCTAAAGTCTCGGGGCTCTTACGATTGACTGACGACAGCCAGCAATGACACGCTTCAGATTTAAATGGCAGCATGCAATTTCACGAAGAAAGCTACAATCTTCTTGAGGAGAATGTCTTATTTGACAAACGACCAGCACAATTTACTTCTCGCGGTCTTGTGATGTATGTACAGTAGAATGAACCATTGGGTTCAATCCTGGTTTAATGAAATTTGTACACGAATTTGGTGAATGTAGAATCCCTCTCTCCTTACATGCCATCAGCAATCATGGCATTGATGATCTTTACGTGACGGTCCGCGTTTGTCTCGCTCCATTCGGTATCGTAGTTGAGCCCGTACGGCCAGAAATGCGAGCCGCCACAGCTGATCTTGGCACTGGAACCATCCCAGGAGCGAAGCAGGGGCAATGCCGTAGCCCAGTTGCCGGACGCGCATTTGGAGTCGAAGGCGGCAGTCTGGCCAACGCCGAGCGTGTGGGAGATCTCGTGGAGCGCCGTACGCTCGTTCATGTAAGATCGGTTCGATCCGAAGCGGAGGTCACCGTTGTAGTTGGCCTCTGCAGTAGGAACGCCGGGCGTGTAATAGACACGGATTGTCTTGCTTGCCTTTCCCTGCTTTGCATGTCTTGCTACGGCCAGCTTCATGGCGGCTTCGATTTTGGTGTATGCGTCGGTTTGGTCGGCCGTGGGGTTGGCGGCCTTCTCAAGGGTCCAGGTGATTGCGCCTTGAGCGGCAGAGGCGGAGGCCACGATGACGGCAAGGAGTGACAACTTCATATTTGCAGAAAGAGTGAGTGTGTATTTGTGAGATTAGAGTATAGGATGCTGGTGATGATCTTGCAATGTCTTCCGTATCTTCGTCTTCGACCGCCTCCCTTCTTATACTCCAAGAGCACCACCATCTAGGAGGTTGCGTCGGCCCCTTGCCCAAGCGAGTTGGAAATTAAGGATATATGTTGCAAGAAGATCGTGCCTATTCTAACTCGGTCTCGCGCAGCAGGTCCTCTAACTCCCTTGTAGTAGCATTCTCATCCTTGCGATAGCGCGGCCAAGAGGTTAGGGGTTGCATCACGGCGCCACGGCGTCGGCGCTCCGTTTCTTGATGTTTCAAGTACAGTGAGCAGCTGCAATAAAGTCGAGGCATGCGCACCTATGAGGAGACTAAGAAAAGAAGCTTGTTTGAAACGTTGCACCGTTAAATCTAGGTGTAACTCGCATGCGGCTAACGCATTGCTCGGATGGCAGTTCTCGTGACTTGCTTAAAGTGCCATCCAATGTTTGCTGAGCTGCTACAACGTTGGGGTTCATGCTATGTGTCCATTACTTCGTATTGCTTGGTAAGTCGGTACAGTTGCTCAGGAGAAACCCCATAGTCGATCGTCCGCCGATGTTCTCCGATGGACGAACCCATGTCAATATTCGGCAATGGTCACTAGGGGATACCATGTGCGGATGCTGAGAATGGAGACAGATGCCATTGGAAGACGGTAGAAATGCACCCACAATGGCGCTAATCCCCTTTGGTACTGGCGCTCGAGAAGGGACCTCGTTTAGCCGAACGTCCGAGATAAATTTTTGGAGCCGGTGACGGGAAGCTTCTCCAATTCTATCACTCACTGCAACTTTTTACTTCATCTCCTTGGAGCGACACGTGTGATTCAAACCCGGCGACACCTTCAATCCTTAGTTCTGTATTTCTTCTTTCTTACCTAGATACCCTCATAATAAGATTCAAGATGCAGCGCGCTCTTTCTTCCCGCGCGAGAGCTTCCGTCCTCTCTGCTGCTCCCAGCAAGTTCCGTGCCGGTGCCGGCCTGGGACAGCAGCTTCGCTTTGCCCACAAGGTTCGTCAACACGTCGCGAAGCATTGGCAATGCCATCAGCTTCAGAATGCTAACTCAGTCTACAGGAGCTGAAGTTCGGTGTTGAGGGCCGTGCTGCCCTGCTCGCTGGTGCCGATACTCTGGCCAAGGCCGTCGCGACAACACTTGGCCCCAAGGGTCGCAACGTCCTCATTGAGTCAAGCTATGGCTCCCCCAAGATCACAAAGGGTAAGGAAACATGCAATTGAGTTGGATTCCATCAAAAAACTGACTGATTCGTAGACGGTGTAACTGTCGCGAAGGCAATTACCCTTAAGGACAAGTTCGAGAACCTCGGCGCCCGCCTCATCCAGGACGTCGCCTCCAAGACCAACGAGACCGCCGGTGACGGTACCACCACCGCCACCGTCCTCGCCCGTTCCATCTTCTCCGAGACCGTCAAGAACGTCGCCGCTGGCTGCAACCCCATGGACCTGCGCCGTGGTATCCAGGCTGCTGTCGACGAGGTCGTCGCTTTCCTCCAGAAGAACAAGAGAGATATTTCCACCAGCGAGGAGGTTGCCCAGGTCGCTACCATCTCCGCCAACGGTGACCAGGAGGTCGGCAACTTGATTGCCAAGGCCATGGAGAAGGTCGGCAAGGAGGGTGTCATCACCGTCAAGGAGGGCAAGACTCTGGTCGACGAGCTCGAGGTTACCGAGGGTATGCGCTTCGACCGCGGCTTCGTCTCCCCCTACTTCATCACCGACGCCAAGTCCCAGAAGGTCGAGTTCGAGAAGCCCCTGATCCTCCTCTCCGAGAAGAAGATCTCTGCTGTCCAGGACATCATTCCCGCTCTCGAGGCCTCCACTCAGCTGAGACGTCCTCTCGTCATCATTGCCGAGGACATTGAGGGTGAGGCTCTCGCCGTCTGCATTCTCAACAAGCTCCGTGGCCAGCTCCAGGTTGCTGCCGTCAAGGCCCCCGGCTTCGGTGACAACCGCAAGTCCATCCTCGGTGACTTGGCTGTCCTCACCAACGGTACCGTCTTCAGCGAGGAGCTTGACATCAAGCTCGAGAAGGCCACCCCCGACATGCTCGGCTCCACTGGCTCCATCACCATCACCAAGGAGGATACCATCTTCCTCAACGGTGAGGGTGCCAAGGACTCCATCTCCCAGCGCTGCGAGCAGATCCGTGGTGTCATGAACGACCCCACTACCTCCGAGTACGAGAAGGAGAAGCTCCAGGAGCGTCTGGCCAAGCTCTCTGGTGGTGTCGCCGTCATCAAGGTCGGTGGCTCCTCCGAGGTTGAGGTCGGTGAGAAGAAGGACCGCTTCGTCGATGCCCTGAACGCCACCCGCGCCGCCGTTGAGGAGGGTATCCTGCCCGGTGGTGGTACCGCCCTTATCAAGGCCTCTGCCCTTGCTCTTAAGGACGTCAAGACCGCCAACTTCGACCAGCAGCTTGGTGTCACCATCGTCAAGAACGCCATCACCCGCCCTGCTCGTGCCATCGTCGAGAACGCTGGTCTTGAGGGCTCCGTCATCGTCGGCAAGCTCACCGATGAGTTCGCCAGCGAGTTCAACAAGGGTTTCGACTCCTCCAAGGGCGAGTACGTCGACATGATTGCCGCCGGTATCCTTGACCCCTTCAAGGTCGTCCGCACCGGTCTGGTTGACGCCAGCGGTGTTGCTTCCCTGCTCGGTACCACTGAGGTCGCCATCGTTGAGGCTCCCGAAGAGAAGGGACCTCCTCCTATGGGCGGCATGGGTGGTATGGGCGGAATGGGAGGCATGGGTGGTATGATGTAAAAACATGATCCATGATCAAAATGTCTTCTTGTATTAAAAAAAGTCAACTGGGCGAGGGGCATGGGCATTGGTGTTACTATTAAAAAGGATGTATAACTGCGGCCATTTGTACTAATCTCCCCTCTTTCCCCCTTTTACGCAGCAGTATCCCTGAGGGGACTTGAGAGCTCTGTATTGTACAATAGCACTAGCAAGTTATGTAAGATGAAGAAAGAAAGCAAAACGAGTTAAAGAATAACAAGACAAAGAGCAAATGCATGCATTGACTAGACTGGAGCTGTGCACGGTGTGTTGACGTCGATCGGTAGCTACTTAGTTAACAGCTCAGTGACAGCTTGAAGAATTGGGCCAGTGTTTCGGCCGCTACTTTTTAGTGGTAGAGTTCCTTGGCTTCGTGCTGACAAGTAAGGTAGGCAACCGTTAAGTGCAGCCCGGTCCACGTCACGTAAACAGGCACCCATCATGTGTTTTTTTGGTGATGACTTCTTGTGTTTTTTTTAACCAAGCAACAGGAGCTCGCCGCCCCTTGCAATGGGCTGTCCCCCCAACAAGAGATTCCAAGTTCAGGCCCTGTCTGTTGACTGCCGCCTGGGGTGGGATTCGTCAACCTCCTGTGGCTGACGCAGATAGTCACGTGCTCCAATCTCACCTGGACAACAACCCCACCATGCGGGTGTTTTTCTCGCCCGCTTCCCCTCCACTGTGACCCAACTCCTCCGTTCCTGTCCAAGATACCTCATCACCCGAAAGCAAGCTGTTGCCTCTTTTTCTGCCACCACCCTCCGTGCAGCAAATCTCCCGACCGAACCACTCGATCTCGAAGTAGGCACCCCCATTTTCCATTTTGCTTTGCACGGCAAACAGTTTTAAATCATTCAATTTCCCTCCTGTTTTCTAGTTGCTAATCTGCTCTCAGCCCACTTTCCCGCCTCTTCTCCTAGCCACACCCCCGCCATAAACCAGCATCATGGTGAGTAACTAAAAGCTTCCAAGGATCAGCCGTCTACCAAAACACCATGCTAATCTCAATCGCAGTCTCAATCCGGGTTCGTATTTCCCATTCCGAAGAGCCTCATACCTCTGCGCCGACGAACCATCTAATGGGCGACTCTACCGCTCGTTCGATGACGATCCCGGCGGAGCAGGACAAGCTGGCTCCATCTACCACCTCACCTCAGCAGGGCGGCGCATGCTAACACGATTTTCCCCACCAGAGCGCAAGTCTCTCAGGAGTGCATAACGGCCTACAACGAGCTCAAGCTCTCCAAGAAGTACAAGTACATCATCTACAAGCTCTCGGACGACAACAAGGAGATCGTCGTCGAGGAGGCCTCGGCCGATAAGGACTATGACAACTTCCGCGAGAAGCTGATCAACGCCCAGACCAAGTCCAAGAGCGTATGTTTCTCTACAATTCCGCGACGCAATGCTGCATTTCAAAGACAATTCTAACAATGCATCAGGGTGCTGTTGGCAAGGGCCCCCGCTACGCCGTCTACGACTTCGAGTACAGCCTTGCCTCTGGCGAGGGTGAGCGGTACGTTGCCCCGCATTCGCCCAACCTGGAACCTGCAGCTAACACTCCAACAGCAACAAGATCACCTTCCTCGCCTGGTCCCCCGATGATGCCGGTGTCATGGTCAGTACCAGCTACTCTTGCAAAGCTCAATTGAATTGTCGCTAACCCACTACCAAAGGCCAAGATGGTTTACGCCTCCTCCAAGGAGGCCCTGAAGCGCTCGCTCACTGGTATCGCGACCGAGCTCCAGGCCAACGATGCCGACGACATCGAGTACGACTCCATTCTCAAGACCGTCAGCAAGGGCATGGCTGGTTAAATGTCTCTTTTCCCCTCAAACACACCCATACCCTTCCTTACGCGGTGAGACGGAGCATACACTTTGGCGGCTGCAGTCTTCCGGGACGATTGACGACGATCATGGAGAGTTTACGATGAATATGGAGGGCCACTTTCTCCCCCTTTGGCGATTTCGGGACCCAGACCTTTTTCCCACTCCGAGTTTCTTTTTGGGGCGTGACAAGTAAATTTCCAGATTTGAACTGCCCGCCTGGTTATATCAACCCAGTGCCATAGGAAAACATCTCATGCCGGAATGCAGAGCATTCTTGTTGTTTGCCCAAATAACGACGACGAAATCACTTCTTTATTAGACCATCACCTATGTTCAAGTATTGTGCTTCGTGAATTTCTACGTTATGACTTCTTCTGGGCCTGCCAGGTTGAGCGCCACAGCCCTGATAGCTCCTCCGCCTTTTGCTCGTGCTTAAGCCTCTGCAGTAAGAAGCCCTTGAGATCGCTCCAGAATTCGTCCGTGTCCAATGCCGCCTCTCCGATGTCCTCCTCTGTAGTGTTGGGCGCAACCGCAGCGCTAGGCTCGGGCTTGACTGCAGCAGCTCCTCCAATAACCATGACGGAGAACTCAAGAGATGCCTGACCGTCCGTAAGCAAGTCCTTCAGCACCTTGCTGTCTGGCACCGGCTTCTTGTTGAACAGCAGCTTCATCTTGTCCACAGGTATCCGTGACTCCGCCTCAACCGCCGCCTTGATGTCGAGGATGGAGGTGTTGAGCGACTGGGAGGAGAGCTTGATATCCAGAGGAGGGTTGCGCAGGGACTTGAGAGTGACGTTGACGCTGCGCTCCTGACCTGGGGCAAGATTCGAGGGCTTGCTCATGGCCTTGGGCATCTTGGGCAGGATGTACTGCATGATGTTAGCTATTCGTAGCTACAAAAGCTTCGCTAGTAGGGGTGAGGCTCACGGGAGGACGAGCCGGGAAGTTCTTGGGGTCCTCGACATGGTCGGCGGACAGCTTCGCCGGGCGCGACTCCAAGGTCGCCAGGAACTGTCTTGCGAACACGACTTCGGCCATGGTTGCGATGTGTTGAGTTATGTGGCGCGCTTTCGGGAAGTTTGCCTGGTCGATGTTGTTCGAATCTTCGATTTGAGTTCAGAAGCTATAGGTTGTGTGAGATATAGGAAAGGAATGTCGGCGAAGACTTAATTACTAGACGATCGGCTGGAGGTAAGGCGTTAGAAATGACTTCGTCCGGTGTTCTGGTGTGCTGCCCGCTCTGCTCAGTTAGAGTTGACGCACTGAAGAGGGATGGCGGGGCGGAATGAGCTGGAGTGTGGAGCTTCGACCGCTCGTCTGGGCGGCGTGGCTTTATCGCCCAATCTTATCGGTACTGGTCAGTGCGCGATAGGAAAAAGTTTCGGTGGGGGGGCCGCTTCTAACCCAAGTGAAGGAACTTTTTTTTTTCTTCTGAGCAGTGTAGCGGCGACCGACTTTGAACCAGGCGGTACCGTATATCTTGAATTTTCTACTTCTTCGCTGCCCTTTTTCCCCCACCCCAAATACCCAAGTTTCGATACGAATTGATCGATCAAAATGGGTGTCGGAAACCGTATGAAGAAGCAGGGTGCGCCCGAACCCTTGTCAGAGGCGCATTTCGCAAAGTTGAAGCGCAAGGCCGGTCTGCCAGTCGAGCCCGTCGAGGCTCCCGAGGTCAAGAGGAGGAGAAGAGGAGCGGCACCCAAGGCCAATGCCGCGGCAGCGAAGAAGCAGGATGCGAAGAAGAGCAACGGTGCCAAGGCTGGAAAGCCTGCGCCCAAGGCCGCCAACGGCAGAGGAAAGAAGGCACCCCAGCCTGTCGACTCGGACGAAGAGATGTCAGACGACGACGATGCCGGCGACTTTGCTGGTGCCCCTTCCGACATGAGCGACGATGATGACGAGGTTGACGAGTTTTCCGACCTGGAGGCCGCGGAGAAGCTGGGAGACGACTTCATAGATGGTTCTGACGACGATTCCGTGTACGATTCAGAAGAGGAGCGTGGCGGCGGCGGAAAGCACATGTTCTCAGAGGACGAAGACGACTCGGACGGCGAGGAGATGCTCACAAAGGCCAACATTGAGGGTCTCGCACGGAGACTCGACCAGAAGCAGGCCGAGGAGGACGCTGACGCCCAGGCCGAACTCGAGGAGATGGGCATCCAGACCAACATTGACGGCGACAAGCCGCACATCCTCGAAGACGACTCGGACGACGAGCTCGCCGCCAAGACCAAGACGCTCCTCGCGCCCGACCTGCAGCTCCTGAGAACGAGAATCACGGAAAACATTAGAGTGCTCGACGACTTTGCGAAGCTCCACGAGGAGGGCCGCTCCCGCACAGAGTACGTCAACCAACTTATCAAGGACATCTGCGCCTACTACGGCTACTCCGAGTACCTCGCCGAGAAGCTCTTCAACCTCTTCTCCCCCCGTGAGGCGTTCGCCTTCTTCGAGGCCAACGAGTCGGCCCGCCCCGTCGTCATCCGCACAAACACCCTCCGCACCCACCGCAGAGACCTCGCCCAGGCCCTCATCGGCCGCGGCGTCACCCTCGAGCCCGTCGGAAAGTGGTCCAAGGTCGGCCTCCAGATCTTTGAGAGCAACGTGCCCCTCGGTGCCACGCCCGAGTACCTGGCCGGCTACTACATCCTCCAGGCCGCCTCCTCTTTCCTGCCCGTCATGGCCCTCGAGCCGCAGGAGAACGAGCGCGTGTTGGATATGGCCGCCGCTCCCGGTGGTAAGACGACGCACATGGCCGCCATGATGAAGAACACGGGTGTCATCGTCGCCAACGATCCCAGCAAGCAGCGTGCACAGGGTCTCATTGGTAACATCCACCGCCTCGGCGCCCGCAACGTCGTCGTCTCAAACTACGATGCTAGAGAGTTCCCCAAGCCCATGGGCGGTTTCGACCGTGTCCTGCTCGATGCCCCTTGCTCCGGTACTGGTGTCATTGCAAAGGATGCCAGCGTCAAGACCAACAAGACGGAGAGGGATTTCATGCTGCTGCCGCACATGCAGAAGCAGCTTATCCTCGCCGCCATTGACTCTGTCAACCACCACAGCAAGACGGGCGGTTACATTGTCTACTCTACCTGTTCCGTCACAGTCGAGGAGAAGTAAGACTGTCCACCTCATCTAACTATTGTCTCAATCATGCTAACAAACCAACAGCGAGTCCGTCGTAGCATACGCCCTCTCCCGCCGCCCCAACGTCAAGCTCGTCGACACCAACCTCCCCTTTGGCCGCGAGGGCTTCACCTCCTACATGGGCAAGAAATTCGACCCCTCCCTCAAGCTCACCCGCCGCTACTACCCGCACACCTACAACGTCGACGGCTTCTTCGTCGCCAAGTTCCAAAAGATCGGCCCCACCCCCGCCAAGGCCGAACGCGACCGCTCCGCTGCCTCCGTCGGCGAGGTCGTCGACAAGACCCCCATCACCACCGACGACGAGTCCAACGCCGGCGGCAAGACCGACGACGACTTTGGCGGCTTCGACGACGACGAGGATGAGGAGTACGTCCTCAAGGCCAAGCGCAACGCCATGCGCAGACGCGGTCTCGACCCCAACGCCCTCTCCGCCAAGGCAAAGAAGGCTGCCTCTGACGCGAAGAAGGAGTCTTCTGCTTCTGAGGCCGAGGCTGAGAGCGCCGCCGAGACCGACAAGTCCGCGGCCGAAAAGACGCCCGAGAAGAAGGACAAGAGCAAGCAAAAGGCCGCCGCGGCCGACAAGGAGAAGAAGGCCGAGAGGAATCCGGCGCAGAAGAAGGTGACCTCCACCGCGGCCGCGCCGGAAAAGAGCCCCAAGAGCAAGAGCCCCAAGCAAAAGAAGGAGAAGAAGTCTGCGAAATAAAAGGACGAGACACATGTGATCGGCTGGTGTCAAAAAAGGAAAATTGATGAACTAGAACGAGGGTTGGGATCTTTTTTTGAAGTGTATCTTGTGTAGTAGACAAAGAAGCATCTTGTCAGGGATCGAGGTCGAAACGAACCCCGCGTCGTTGTCGTCGTTGTTGAGGTTATTAGGGTTGTCGCATTATAATTACCTATTACTACTAAATGGAGTCGGAGCTCAAAAAGGTTTTCGGGAAATAAAAAAAAGTATCGAACGAAAATATTGAACAGTGAAGAGGTTGTTGACATGGTCGTCGCTGTCGCCGTTCATCTGTTGTGACCGTCATTTGTCGTCGCCGATGGAGAAAAAAGCCTTTCACGTCCACGTCAAGAAGGAATTATCCAGCCAGCTGGCCACGAAGAGAATTGAGAAAAGAAGATTGGGTTATTGCTAATCCAATACGCCGAAGCCAAAAAAATGAATCTAAGCAGAGCTTTTCATCAACCTGTCTCTCATCATCAAAAAGATCAATGACAGACACACCAACCAATCCTTGACCACCTTCACAGGCGAAGAAAGGCTAACCACCCTCAACCTCCTCCAAACAGCATCGTAAAGATAAAAAGCATTGTACAAAAATGCAAACGTCAAAGCAGTCCTTTTTCCTCCACTGTGGTCATAAACCCTCTTATCCAGCTCGGGGTCTGGATGGTATCGAGTCCCAAATCCCAAATCATCTGTTTGTTGTCATAAAGTCGGCATGCCATTTCCTCTGCCAGACCTCTTTTCGTCGTAAAAGCCGTGTGTCATGAATCCTATTCAAGACTTTTTGTAGGAGTATGTTGTACACAAAGAAGAGTCCAGAAAGTCGTCACTGGAATCGTCGTAAATACTGTTCGTCGTAATCCTTCTCCCAAAACGCCTCGTTCGTAGCTCGCCCTGTCGTTCGCCATGACGCCAGGGGTATTAAAATAATTATGTATGAAGAAAAAAGCATGATATGCCGCCCAAAGTAGAATGCTGTTGGTGTGGTGAGGTCTACTGGGCAGCCCTCTGATGAAGTAGGATGTCGCGGATCGCCCATCTGGCAGCTTCGCGATCTCGGTCTCCGACCCCGAGCCACTTCTCGCATTTCTTTCGCCACCGGTCTTCTTCTTCGCGCTGTCTCCGAACGAATTCGGGACCAACATCGAATTCTTCCCCGACGAGCCACTCGTCCTTAACTTCGCTAACGCGACCGGGTTCTTTGGAGTCGCCTTGGTTATCGTCGAGATCGGGAATGTCCTTGAAGACGTCCTCGTCGTCGTCCAAAGCATTGAAGCCGTCCATGGGGTCGGGTATCTCGGACTTGGTGTTCGTCTGTGGGCCGAGCTTGAGCCAGCACATGTTCTGTGGATCAAAGACCATGCCGCCCACAACCTGCACGCCCTTCGTGTGGCTTATGTTCGTAATCAGAGCCGGCCGAGGCGTTGAAGAAGCTTCCTTATCTCGAACCACGTGCGGCGGCATTGATGTTGGCGATGGGGACGATGCGGGTGGGTCGAACGCGTTCAAGACATTTTCGTTGCCTTCCCAACGGTACGTGTCGGGGTTGTAGAACATACCCTGAAGATCTACAGGGTGGTCAGTATAACGATGTGCAATCCATTGAGCTAGTGCACTTACGCTGCGGAGTCTTGTCCTTATTCATGTTGGAAATTAAATGAGGCTTCAATTGAGGAAGGTTCCTCTTCTTTTTCGACCGCACCGTCGCTTGTGGTAGTCCGGGATTGAAATTGTTCCTGGACGACAGCTGAGAAACGCGCGACGAGGTGAGAGGCGCCAGTGGGCCTGATGGAGCTCGTTGAGCAAGCGAGGTCTCCCGAGCAATTCGGCTAGCCTGGGTATCGCGGGCGAAATGGGGCGTGTAATCACCCTTCGCAGGGGAGTAAGGAGCCGGGGAGGGCGTGGTGGTCCGATCAGGAAGCACATTCTGATAAAGCTTGTTGCGGAGCGGTGCCTTGACAGGTTGTCGGACAAATTTGGCCTCTGAATGGGCTGAAGTAGGCAAGTCGTCGAACCCATCCAACTCATGCCCATCACCAAAGTTCCGAGTTCGGTTTGGCTTGGTGAGGGTGCGGAACGACAAACCGTCGCGGGTGATATGGTCCGAATGACGATTTGTTCTCTTCGGACTCGGCGACCGCATTGTCGACCTGGAAAATGCCCTCGAGGTCGGTCGCAAGTCTAGAGCGTTCTCAGAATCGTGGCGGCGGAAGCTACGAGAAGTTTTTGCAGTCACGTGCTGCGACTGGGATTGTGAGGCCCCAGCAGGGAGAAAGGGGCGTCGTTGCTGGGCAGCGAAGCTTTCCACAGCGGGTCGAGATCTCTCAGTAGGAGTCTTGGGCCGCATTGAGGAAGGCGGACGGCCATCTGTCCTAGATGGTGGCCGTTCAAACCGGGACATTGTCTTTGCCGGTGAGTGAGAGCTGCTCATTGCAGGCAGAGATCGCTTAAATCTCAGCAACTGCGTGCTAGTGGTCGTCGGCTCATTACGCAGCGACGTCGTAGAGGTTCTAGCACCAAGCTCTCGCCTGCGTGGAGTCGAAGGGAGCAAAGAGCTCGATGGAGAAGGTGTTGTGGGAGTCGGCATGCTATGAATGCTCGTGACGGAAGACTGAGATTGGTGACCCATGCGCGACTGAGATCTTCTCGTACGAGCAAAGATAGGACCACCACTCTCGGACACAGGCTCCAGGGCAGACTGAGTTCGCTCATGACGCTCATGACTCGGCCGAGGGAGCCGTGACGGAGTAGCCTTATTCGTGAAGGTCAATGAGATTGCAGTCTTTGGTCTCTGGGGGCTCGGTGGGCGGTTTGCATTGACACGAATATTGCGATGGAGTGTAAGCTTGCCCGAATTGAAGACGTCGCCATCACCCACGTCAAGACCATCAAACATGTCTTCAGGCTCTGGCTCGCGCGGTTGAGGAGTCTTGAGGTTTGGAGGCTCTTCTTCGACGGGACGCACGGGAGAGCGACTGAGTTTCCTACGACTCAATCTCTCACCAAAGTTGACCGGGCCGCTGGGGAGTACAAGGCCATCAAACGTCTCATCTTCGCTCTCGGCGGTGAATGAGCTCGAGACGCTGGGGCTCATGGCGGAGACAGACGAGCTCCTATTCGAACGAGCGTCTCTTCGTGTGCCTCCGAATCGAGTACCGAGGCTACCCTCACCCCAGTCCAGATCATCTGCCTGGTTCGACGGTGTCTTTGGGATGTCCTTTCTAGTAGAGAGCCTCAACTTGCCATCTGAGGGCAACTCGAAGTCGTTCTCAAAATCATCGTCCAAAGGCTTGTCAATCTTCTGAGGGGTCGGTGGGGTGATGAGTGAAATGGGTTTAGGCGGGCGAGTCTTTGATACTTTGATAGTTTCCGATCCATCACCAAAGAAATCGTCGTCGTCGTCATCGTTGTCACGGAACTTCTCCAAGTTGAGAGCCCCTGATAATGTGCTCGTCCTCGATTCCGTCGACTCTCTCCTGTCCAGCATGGAAACCGCGGGAGGAGTCTTCATAGCTTTGGTCGGACTAGTCTGATTGGAACCGCCGCTGACTTGTCGAAGAGCGTCGGGGAATCTGGAGCCGTCCTGAGGTTTGATGCGAAGGGCCTGAGCCGAGTCTGGAAGAACCAGATCATCCTCCCAGTCGTCCTGCATGATCTTCTTGATCTTTCGTCCACCAAGTCGTTTGATAGTACCGCCCATTAGAGCGGAAGAAGGTACATTTTTGGGTATCGGAATGCCGGCCTGTGTGGCAGCGGCGATAGCGTCGAGGGTCGACTTCTCGTCGTCGCCCGGGACATGCACGTGGGTCTCTTCGTCCAGGATAGATTCGAGGTCGGAACGGAGGGAAACATGTGAAGACGCAGAGTCGCGTCGTGAGGGAGGAAGGGTGGTAACGGTAGCGGTAGAGGCGGTGCGGAATGTCAGATCGTCGGTGTCGATTTGGAAATCGTCATCGTCCCAGTCTTCGATGTCGGGTTCCGCCGCCGGCTGGCGTGGCTTGAGGCGTAAAGGTTCCATGTTTTCGGTAGGTTTCTTTGTTTGGGGGAGCGCAGAATTGAATTGGGTCCGAGAAGGCCGTAGTCGTATCGCAAAAGACTTCCCGACAGCGCTTTCCTGCTTGTCAATGTTGCAAGATCATATCGTCAACAATAACAGCAGCCCCGGCCCGGCATAACCGTGAGAAGGCGGAGATAGTGGTCGCAAGCGATGTTGTTTGGTAGTATTTAGGCGTCGCGGGGGGCGCAAAAAGATTTGTCGTGGTGGTGTTTAGGCGTAGAAATGGCGGCGCGGATTGTTTTTGAATCGAGTAGAGTATCGTCGTTTCCGGGAATGTGTGTAGTAGTGTGGGAAGTAGTGTCTGTCGGCTACTGGTAGGATGAATTGCGAGAGATGCAAACAGGTGCAGAGGCAGAACAAGTGGAGGTGATGCAAAGAAAGTTCGTCGTAAGGGGTGATTGCGCAAGAGGAACAGGAACAGGGTCCAGAGATGTCGAGCGTGACGTTTGTCGAGGGTTGTGCTGGAGTAGAATGAGATCAGGGCAGTCGTGAGTGTCGGGGGGAGAGACTGGATTTGCCCTTCTTGTTGGACGAGATGTAGCAAAAATGGCTGGGAAGCTGGGGTTGATGGATCGGGCCTGGCAAACAAAGCGAGGTGGTAGGTCGGCCAGATGGTGGGCTGGGTCCAGTACGAGTGGTGCGTGGGCACAGAGTGGTGCAGCACAGCGCAACGTAGTGGGTGGTGTGGTGGACAGCTGGGTGGCTGGTATTGCGCGCAGGTGTGGGCAAACCCACTGAGCTACGTATCTTGTGAGGTGTTCCGCAGGCACGAGGGTGACAGAATTGGGGGTAGCAGGGACAGCCGGTGTGCGTGTGTTATACGATTCTTCCGTTTCCCCCTTTTTCGCTAGGTTCGGTTCCCTCGTCTTTTCTTCTTTTTTTCTTAAGCTTGATGGAGAATCCACTATCGTCTTTTCTTAGTCTCTCTGAGTAAGGTACTGGGACAACAGAAGGAGGGAGTAAATAATAAGGCCGGCAGGGACGGTGAGAGAGGGAAGAGAGTGGGTAAAAAAGAGAAAGCCGATCTAGACAAGCTGGGTCCGTTCTTTTTCTGCGGGACAGGCAGAGTCATGCTCCGGGTGGACAACAGACGGGGGAAAAGAACAGGTGGGAGGCACGGAGGGCGTGGGAGGGTACAAACCGGGGGTCCAGGGCTCTCCAGTGAATCATAATTTTTCCCAGGGTGTGCCACGTGATTCAGCGGGGACATCAGATGGTTCATTGATTGGACGACGAGCACATGTATGCGGGGACGGTTGCACTTGACTTGCACGATTCTGACGCGTTGGAGGCGCGACAGCCCTTTCCACCCGTCGTCGTTTCAATTGAGCTCAGCCAACGGCGAATGCAGCAGCGAGAGGCTGGCAGTTCAGGGAGAAAATGGAGGCATTAGGCTATAATTAGTGCTGCCTGCCTTTTCTAACGATTCCTTTTATCAAGGGCAGGAAAAAGAAGTTATCGAGAGTCTATGGGATCCCAGGGCGGAGGAATATTGGACAGTGCTTGCTCTGACTTTCTCTCTCTTCTCGTTCATCCCACAGGCAATACCTTACACAGTACCTTTAGATCCAAACACAAAGCCGCCGTCTCCGTAGCTTCCTGTTTATTTGTTGACAGCACCCGACCTCGCCCAAGGTAAGGAAGGTACAAGCACAGAAAGCACCAAAACAATTGCTAACGACCTTACCTTCCTTGCCTTGCTTTCCCGCTCTCCGTTCCATCCCACGACCTCCGTACCTCCTTCCCGTCCCGAACCTACGTCTCAATACCAAGGTGCAGGGCCAAGGCTGCCTGAGGCGTTGCACAGTCCCCCCCTCTGCTGCCTGTCTGAGCGCCATAGTTGCCTAGCGCTCTCGACCCCAGGACCCCTCGAGGACCCTCACGGTTCAGATGAAGCCACACTCACTTCACTGTATTTAATCAACAAACTACCAACTTTGGAAATCCAGTCTCAGTCTCACTCTCCCGGACTGCTCTGTCTCAACCTCCATCCAACCAGGAGTTCCCCTCGAGACACCGTAGTTGCAATTTAGATTCCAACCCTGAGAACCAAATAATTACGCACCTACTAAAACTTTCTGACGACAATCCCGACCAACCTGAGCTCTCGGACCTTGCACCGGGTTGCAACTGCCACTTACATCGAACCTTCAGCTCATTCCCGTGGCACGCAAGGGGCAAACCAACCGATTCTTTCCTCAAGTTTATGTCGATTTAGTTCACCTAGTCATGGCATCCGGCCACGTTCTCCGATTTCCCCGGTCAGACAGTGAAGGCGCTTTTGTCATCGTCCAGGCCACGCCCACTCGGTCAAAGGCACTAGATGTCAAGTTGGTGGGAACAGATGGCGTGGAGCCATATGCCGTTTCTCGTGAGTTTCCAACTTCCAAGTTCCAAACGCTCGTCATCCCGCCTTCCTGGCCGACGATCACCGCGGCCCGGGCGAGTGGGGTCTTGGCCGACACCTGTTTCATGCGCCGAACTCATCCACCTCATATTATACGGGAAATTTTGAAGAAAAAAAAGGCTAACGGTAGGGTTTCCCTGGCAGTGCGTCATGACAAAGTCGCATCACTACGCGTCAAGAACAGTCCAGTGTCTGAGGAAGAATGGGTCACTATCCTGACTGCGGTCTTGCACCAAGAACCGGCCGAGGGCGTTGAGGCAATCGCCTCTGTGGAGAACGAGTCAGTTCTCACCCTGACAATTCGGAAAAAGGGGAATGAGTTCACAGTAAGTTTTTTTACATTCCAGCCTTTTACCTACCTTCCGCATGGGTGGCCGGGCTGGGCTGACGGGCTGGGTAATCTAGCAACGGCTCGGCGCCATCGAGTTGAGCCACAGCCCACGCGAGCTCATTGAGCTATTCGACTGGTGTGCGCTCTCGGCGCAGACAGCCAATGAGGCCAAGGAAGCTCTAGCCTCGACGACTGCAAAGGCAAGCAAGCTCGAAGAATCTGTGCGGGAGCTCAAAGCTCAACTCGACGAGCTAGTCGCGGCCAAGGAGGCTGACGAGTCGGAACTGCTCGAAAAGTTCCGCGACCTGCTCAACGAGAAGAAGGTCAAGATCCGCCAGCAGCAGAAGCTACTCGCGTCTGCATCCGTCGAGCCGGAGAAGCTAGCGCAGGTACAGCAGAGCTCCCAGGCCGCGGTAAGAGGCCATGCGGCCGCCAAGTCGAGGCCGGGCAAGAGGAAGACCGTTCCCGCGCCTGTCGATGATGCTGATTCGTCAGAGGAAAGTGAAGGCAAAATGGACGTTGATGAGGTGAAGGAGCAGGTTGCGGACCTGTCAGATCAGCAGCGCGACACGACTGAGGACGAGGACGAGACGGCTAGTGAAGATGATGTCGACGAAGAGCCGGCGACAGCACCAGCGCCCAGTAAGCCCACACGGTCTCAAGTATCACCACCGCCCAAGCCAAAGGCTGCTGCCGCGCCCGCGAAAAAGGAGGCGCCTCCTGCGAAGAGGGAGTTGCCTTTTGCAAGAAAGAAAGCAGCTGCTAAAGCACCCCCGCCGCCCGCTGGTAGCGAGACGGAGTCTGATGATGAGTTATGAGGTGACGAACATGAAAACGAATAAACCACGATACCTTCAATCACTTCAGGTCTTCTTACGGTCATATCATGCCAATGTGCCCCGTAGGCTTGAGAGATTAAACTTGTACACAGACGTCACTATTGGAACGATTTCCATAATTACTAATTACAACTAACAATACTAGATACGCTCTTGACTACAATGAGCGTGGCGGACCCCGAACTTTGTCATACTCATCGGGTATCATCAGCGTCGAACTTGTTCTTCCAGAACCCGCGAACGTGCTTGGTCTTGCCAGCCTCGGCAATCTCTTTCACCTCGCGGGGTGTAAGCTTGATGGCGGGGATATGGTTCAGGTAGCTCTGCAGTCTCTCCTCCTTGGACGAGGTGGTGATAACAATCAGACCCTGATCGATGCACCAGCGGAGTCCGACAACAGAGTCGCTCACGCCGTACTTCTTGGACAGGTTGGCCCAGATAGTCCTGACGGGCGAGTCGACGTCCGAAGTAATGGGCGTCAGCGGGGCATAACAAGACACGGCAATATTGTTATCGCGGTGGAATTGCAGCAGGTCGCCGTGCTGCAGGTGAGGGTGGAACTCGATCTGGTTGATAGCAGGCACGACCTTGGCCGTCTTCAAAATGGCCTCGATCTGAGGCTGCAGAAAGTTGGAGAGCCCGATGCTCTTGGCGCGGCCGCTGGCCTGGATGGCCTCGAGATCCGCCCACTTTTGCTGCAACTCCTCGTCCGAGTCGGCGAAGAAGGGCGCATGGATGAGGTAAAGGTCCACGTACTCGAGGTCGAGCTTCTTCAGCGAGGTAGCGAAGGCCTCTTCGGTGTCCTGCTTCTTGGTTCCGCTGATTTTTGCGGTGACGTAGAGCTTTTCTCTTGGCACGCCGGCCTTTTTGATGGCTGCACCGAGTTCTTCTTCGTTTCCGTATACTAAGGATCGTGTTAAGAAGTGGTGATCAATGGGAAGAGTGAATGGGTGAGTGAAATTGCACGTACCTTCGGCGCCATCGAGATGATGGTATCCGGCCTTGATCGCCATGACGGTGTTGTCGACGATCTTCTCGTCAAAGCTGGCCCCGCCAGCCTTGTAGTTGGCAGTACCCAGGCCATATCCGAGCTGCGGATACGTCAGTATGAGACGGTACTTGGAGTAAACCGGCCGCGATGCAGCAATTTCGTAATTTAAGATTTGAGCTGGAATGCCCTAGGATCTGGCACTGGATGCTGACATGCATTGCCGAACGGCGGATCTTCCCGCAGGAATGGGGATCCTTTTAAACTTGAGATTCAAACTCACCATGGGGATCATCTTGCCATCGTTGAGAGTGAGCCATGGGATATAATCCACTTGCTTTGGAGGGGTTCCCGAAGCATCGGGCGTGAAGGTGGACAGAATCGAGTTCATGGTGCGCTTTTGAAGATGTTGAGAGCTGATGAGGGGCAATACGGGACGAGGACGTAGCGTTGAGCAGAGTCTTGATGAGTTTCTCGTCAAGAACATACAGCGATGTATATGGCAGGGAAGATGAAAAATAGCTTATGAAAGATGGCCTCGAACAAACGGGTATTGATGGGCCGCGGCCAGGGGTTTGTATTTCTAATACGACGAGACGGACTTCTACTGGTCTCTTAAGAGGGAGGAGCTATGAGGTGAGGGGTGACGGATGTGTTATCAGCACGATGGGACGAGGACGAGACACTCAAAGGGGCACTGGGCTTTCAGCTCTTGCATCGAGGTTTGTTTCGATGACATGCAGTAATAGCAAACTCGCAGGAAAAACATGCTTCCCCCGCCTGCATCGGCCAACAAGAGCCGAGACGTCCAATTGACATCACCGAAAGTCGTGCCTCTACTGGTAAATTGGGGTGAGCTTTCTTGGTGTGTCAAAGGGAGGCGCTTTTCGGAACTTGCTGCAGTGGGCTGGAACCACAGCTTTCCTTCTCCTCACCCCACTTGCCCCAATTGGAGCTGTCTGCCAGGGCGTGCTGGATTCCCGGGACGGCGGCGGGGAGGGGAGTTTGGGGGCTGCAGCGTCCTTTTCGCAGTGACGCCAACAGTGACGACAGTGTGGGAGCTGTTGCGTGATGCATCACCCGGGGACCCGGGGGGGCTCGACATGCAGCGTCGGCCGGGACTCGGACCGTGAGCTTTGGGTACCTTATCCTGAGGGCTTTGGATCCCTTTTGGATCTTGGAGCGGGGACCGGAAGAGGCTTCGAAGTTCGAGAATTTGATAAAGGTATTCGAATTATCTGGATGATTAATTGTCTCCGGAATCGGTGGTTGTTGCCATCGGCGACCGTCGAAGTCGACGCCGAGGTTCTTTCTATCCAGGTGCGCATCTTTGGTTTAGTCAGCGTAGATTTTTTGGGGCATCGCCACTGAAGCTCCGAGAGTCCCTCATCGCCGACTCGGTGCTGCTGACTTACACTACGGATCATCATTACCGAATGACCCCTCCACCACGTTTTTTCTAATCACTTGTCATGTACACTTGCAAATGATACCCCCATTCTCTTCGTGTGAATAGATCTTTTTACGCTTCGTTGTATCTCACACCAAAGTGAACCTCAAATCCGCGTATATGCTCTCAAGACTGCTCTCCCCACGAGCCGTCCCAAGAGCTATCATCAAACCCCCGGCCATCATGGCCGCTCAAATCTCCAACGGCGCAAAGCCGACAGCGACATCCTACCAAGGCCTCCCGATAGGCGAGCTCCCCAAGACATGGACCTACACCTCCTCCCTCCCACCCGACGCAATCTTCCCGACGCCAGCCGACTCCCACAAGACCCCGCGCGACCAAATCGCCCCGCGCGGCGTCCGCAACGCGGCCTTCACCTGGGTCCGCCCCGAGACCACCGAGAACCCGGAGCTCCTCGCGGTGAGCCCGGCCGCGATGCGCGATATCGGAATCAAACAGGGCGACGAGGAGACAGAGGACTTCAAGCAGACCGTCGCGGGGAACAGGTTACACGGCTGGGACGAGGAGAAGCTCGAGGGCGGGTACCCCTGGGCGCAGTGCTACGGAGGTTTCCAGTTCGGGCAGTGGGCAGGACAGCTGGGTGACGGGAGGGCCATTTCACTGTTCGAGACGACGAACCCGGAGACCAAGACCCGGTACGAGCTGCAGCTCAAGGGCGCGGGTATCACCCCGTACTCGCGCTTCGCGGACGGCAAGGCGGTGCTGCGGTCGAGTATCCGCGAATTCGTCGTCTCCGAGGCCCTTCACGCCCTCGGGATCCCTAGCACGCGCGCGCTGTCTCTGACGCTGCTGCCCAACGTCAAGGTCAGGAGAGAGACGGTCGAGCCCGGTGCGATTGTGTTGCGCTTTGCGCAGTCCTGGATCCGGTTGGGAAACTTTGATCTCCCCCGTGCCAGAGGCGACCGCGCCATGCTCCGTACGCTGGCGACCTACGTCGCGGAAGATGTCCTCGGCGGTTGGGGAAAGCTCCCTGGCCGCCTTGAGAACCCCGAGAAGCCCGCCGACTCTTCCCTCCACGAGCCCGCTCGCGGTATCCCGGCAACAGAAATCCAGGGCCCAGACGACTCAGCCGAGAACCGCTTCACCCGTCTCTTCCGTGAAGTCGCCCGCCGCAATGCTCTCACCGTCGCAAAGTGGCAGGCCTACGGCTTCATGAACGGCGTGCTGAACACGGATAACACCTCCATCGCGGGCCTGAGCATCGACTTCGGCCCCTTTGCGTTCATGGATAACTTTGACCCGTCCTACACGCCCAACCACGACGACCACATGCTGCGGTACAGCTACCGCAACCAGCCTACCATCATCTGGTGGAACCTCGTCCGCTTCGGCGAGGCGCTGGGCGAGCTCATCGGCGCAGGGGCCGGCGTGGACGAGGATAAGTTCGTCAACGATGGTGTTGAGGAGAGCGAGTCCGAGGTCCTTGTCGGACGGGCCGAGAAGCTCATCATGCAGGTTGGCGAGGAGTACAAGGCGCTCTTCATGGCCGAGTACAAGCGCCTCATGACGCTGCGCGTTGGTCTGAAGAACTTCAAGGAGAGTGATTTCGATGAACTGTTCAGCGGGCTGCTAGATACCATGGAGACCCACGAGCTGGATTTCAACCACTTCTTCCGACGCCTCAGCTCCGTCAAGCTGACGGATATTGCTACCGAGGACGCCCGCCGCGAGACGGCTGCACGCTTCTTCCACGCAGAGGGCGCGACGGCCGGCAGCGAGGCCAAGGGCCGGTCTGATGTCGGGAGCTGGTTGGACAAGTGGCGCGCTCGCGTCGTCGAGGACTGGGGCGAAGAAGAGGGTCAGGATGCCGAGCGAGAGAAGGCCATGAAGGCCATGAACCCCAACTTTGTGCCGCGTGGCTGGGTGCTCGACGAGATTATCAAGCGGGTTGAGAAGGATGGCGAGAGGGATGTGTTGAGGAGGGTCATGCAGATGGCGCTGCATCCCTTTGAGGAGAGCTGGGACGGTCAGGACATTGACGGTCAGGAGTACAAGGGTGATAAGGTAGAGGAGGAACGGTGGGTTGGAGATGTGCCCAAGTTGAAGAGGGCTATTCAGTGCAGCTGTAGCTCTTAGGGAATCAAGGTCATAGATGTGAGTCTTCAATGAGAATGTCGAGGGCCTAAGATCAAGAAAGGGTGTGTCAAGTGTTGAAGTGCTGCCACTGGTTCATATACGTTCATGATAGCCATCCCCAGACGTTAGAACGATATTTATCTGAATCTTGTTTCGGTAGCCACCATGACTTACAGGTCGAATTGATCAAAGCCACGGAAACGAAGAACTGGGAACTCCAGCAAACATTTCCTCTCATAAGGGAATGGGAAATACCAACTCTATCGTTCTGCGCGATCTGAGGTACTTCCTCCATCGTACCGGTTAATTTGCTTTCTGGAAACGTTCTAAGGTCTCCAGCAACTTCTCATCTCGAAGAAGACCATCTGTTAGAATCTTAATCACATCTTTCAAAAAATCTGTCTTGTTTCCGTTGCTTCGAACACACGTTCGGCCAGTTTGCGATGTGCGGCCAATTCATCCAGAACCCTTGATTCAGTTGTCTTCCGCCGTCGCAGCGCTGCTGATTGATGAATACATACTCCTTGAGATCGTTGGTAGTACGACCCGCGTCGGGGAGCCACAAGATTGTTTTTGTTATTTGCATCACTATGCGTGGTATTGACAAGTACAAAATTTGTATACAGTGTGTGGAGGCTAGGTGCGTAACAAGTAGAGTTGAAAGGTTGTACAATCACCTTCATCATTACCACTGCCTTCAGATTGCCCTCGCCTGCATCTCTCAGGGTGTATTCTCAGGGTGTAATCCCAGAGGATCGACTACCTTGACTATCTACCTCAAGGGGGAAAAAGGGGTTATGATGGCGGCAGTAGTACTGGTAAGAATAGCGGTGATGTTTCATTGAGCGGCAACATTCACTTGACTACCTAGTAGGTCCATAAAACTTCTCTATTAAAGGCGGCCAGTTGGAGATGACATCGATCAGGCATCACGAGACACAAAAGATATGAAGGTATTTACTTTCTTCAACTACCCACCACTCTCTACCCGCGCGTGCTATTATATACAAGCAATGCATCCATCCCAAACAAAGGAACTCTCTTTTCTTCTTCATCTTCGTCCTCCTCCCTCTACGGTCATAGTCGTACAGTCTGTCCCTCATGCTCCGTACGCAATCTGGCCCATTGGCCTGTCCTCCTCCATGCCTGGTGCCATGAAGTTGGTCTTGGGGCTGCCACTGGCCTTAGCCGCCGAGCAGCGGGCCATTGTCGGTGAACTGGATGTACATGTTAGCTATGTCTGACAGAGTTTTCGAAAACGTCTTCACACGGATAACATACCTTCTTGAGATGACGTCTGTGAAGTAGAAGTTCTCGATAACCTTCTTCAAAGGTGTACCGCTGGCCTTGGAGCCCTTGTTCTGGTCAACCAGCTGAACCTTGCTCAATTGCTGCAGAGCGACGGGCTCAACCACATCGTAGGCCGCCAGGGCCGGGCTGATCTCGGCCATTCTGTCACGAAGCTGGGCAACGTCGTTGTAAGGCAGAGGAGCACCGAGGAACTCGCTGATGGCACGGGCAATCTTCCAGTCGGTACGGGAAGCACCGGGCAGGGAGGTGGCGGCACGGGTCATCTGGACACGGCCCTCGGTGTTGATGTAGGTACCAGCCTTCTCGGTGTAGGCAGCACCGGGGAGAACAACGTCGGCAATCTGGGCACCACGGTCACCGTGGTGACCCTGGTAGACGACGAAAGCGTTCTTGGGAATGTCCTTCTCAGAGATCTCATCGGCACCAAGGAGCCAGACGAACTTAGGGGCAGTCTCAGCAACCTCAGTGGAGGGGGTGGTGAAGCCGACCTCGAAAGCACCGGCACGGGAAGCGGCTCTCTGAAGGACGTTGTAACCGTTCCACTCAGGGGTGATGAAGTTGGCGGCGTTCTTGTCGACGAAGGCACCAATGGTCTCGTAGAAGGCCTTGGCGTCAACGTGGTCAGTGACACCAGAGCCAACAACAATCATGGGACGCTTGGCAGCCTGGAGCTTCTTGCCGAAGGGGCCGGCAAGAGCCTGCTTCAGGGCAGCGTGGTCGAGGCCAAGGTGCTCAAACTCGAAGGTTGAGTCCCAGGTCTCGCCAACGACACCAATCTCGAGGTCAGAGCGAAGCCATTGCTTGCGGATACGAGCGTTGAGAACAGCGGCCTCGTGGCGGGGGTTGCTTCCGACGATGAGGATGGCATCAGCCTCCTCAATACCGTAGATCCTGGAGTTGAACAAGTAGTTGGAGCGAACGTCGATACCGTGGGCGACGGGCTTGCTTCCGTTGGGCATGTCGAGGGCCAAGTTCTCGGAGCCGAGCTTGTTGGCCAGGTCCTTCATGGCAACCAGGGACTCAACCTCGGTCAGCTCACCGGCGATAACCTTGAACTCGTTGCCCTTGGGTTGGATGTGGTGGTAGGCGTTGGCGACCTCCATGAGGGCCTGCTCCCAGTCGGCGGGCTCGAACTTGCCCTCACGGCGGATCAAAGGCATGGTCAATCTCTGGGTCTTCAATCCGTCGCAGGCGAAACGAGTCTTGTCGTTAATCCATTCTTCGTTGACGTCGTCGTTGAGTCTGGGGAGGATACGCATAACCTCAAGGCCACGGGAGTCGACACGGATGTTGGATCCCAAGCCGTCAAGGACATCGATGGACTCGGAGTGCTTCAGTTCCCAAGGTCTCGCGCGGAAAGCGTAAGGCTTCGAGGTAAGAGCACCAACAGGGCACAGGTCGATAACATTGCCGGAAAGTTCGGAGTCGAGGTTCTTCTCAAGGTAGGTACCGATCTGGATGTCGTTGCCACGTCCGAAAGAGCCCATCTCGGGGGCACCGGCAATATCGTTGGAGAAACGCACACATCTGGTGCAGTGGATACATCTGTTCATGGAGGTCTTGATGAGAGGGCCGATATTCTTGTCTTCAACGGCACGCTTGCCGCCGATTTCGTGGAAGCGGCCACGGTCGCCACCGTATCGCATCGACTGGTCCTGGAGATCACACTCACCACCCTGGTCGCAGATAGGGCAGTCCAGAGGATGGTTGGCGAGGAGGAACTCCATGACACCCTCGCGGGCCTTGTGTGTGATGGGAGAGTTGGTCTTGACGACCATACCGGGCTGGACGGGCCATGCGCAGGAGGCTACGGGCTTCGGTGCACGCTCGACTTCGACCAAGCACATACGGCAGTTACCGGCAATCGCAAGCTTTCTGTTGTATTTGTCAGTCGGGGGGTCATCCCTCGCAGCGGTCATCGATTCGATCGAAAAGGGTGTCGTACTCATGGTAGCAATATCTGTAGAGAAGTTAGTTAATGCCATACGAATTGTTTATTGACGGCTGGACAAACCTGGGAATTGTGACGCCTGCCTTTTCGCAAGCTTGAATCAGGGCGGAGCCGGCTAGAAGATCGTGAGTAGGAATCCTCGGACACGGCCACATTGTAGCTCACCTTCGACCGACACCTTCTTTCCGTCTAAAGATCTCGTCAGCAACCTCGATAGAAACCAATTGAGCCCCTCGCGAGGGCGGGTTCGTCCTTACCAACAGTCAGTTCGACTTCGGCATTCCTGCGAGCTGTTGTAGCAAAAGTTCGCGAGGCATTGGCGGCCTGCTTGCCAGTCCGCCAAGCCGAACGTGCTAATGAATGCCGCAGCATCGTATCGCCTTGACGGATTGAGAATCTGACGAAACGGGGGAGGGCGTTTGGGTGAGAGGCGGATTGATATTCAATCGTTGACGTCGGGAGGGAACTGCTCTTCTGTCCCGGACCATGGGGATTTGGTGGCGCTAGTGCGTAAATCGCGATTAATTTACATCAACCGTGATTGGTCGACCATCCCGGGAGCTTACTTATCGCCTGAGGCACCAAGAAATCCCTCTGAGCACCATTTAGTCTGCGGAAAATTTTGTCGCAGAGCGCCTCTTTCTCTTTTTCCTCTTCACTTTAAATTGTATGGACACTTATCGTAGGTGAGCTTGAGCTTCGCAAGATGCTTGATCGAGCCTTCCTCTATCTAGTGTACCTAGATAAAGCTTTTTGACGCCGTTTATGGAAGCATGGGAGAATTCTTCAATGACCGCTGCCTCTTACCGCCGGTCGTTACATATCATGATGACGATGAGACTCATATGCAGATAGTATGTGTGGTTTTACTAATATCTCGTGACGTGTATGTACACTACTTATGTACACGAACCGCGTGGCGGGTGTGTCGCCGTCACACGCCGGATACATCCTTATGGCAGCGATTTGGTCGGTCGGCAATCCTCCTCAGACCTCTGGCTGTCTTGCATGTCCTGAGTTCCTGTTGTCTTCCTCACGCACATTGGCCAACTGCTACTCAAGCTACCTCTTGTCGCTTCTAGCTCCGAGCAGGCTCATCCCCCTGCCCTTGGTCGGCAGACGATGCCTTGAGTGCAGCGTTCAACATCTCTTGATAGGGCTCTTTGAGCTCTTGGGCGTGGTTGTGGTATCCGTGCAGTTGACCCACGGCTTGGCCAGCATTGTAAAGAGACCATTGAAGTGCTGATGGCCTGGGAGGCATCACTTGCGGAGTCTCGGGAGGCTTGTACGTGGACAAGTGCCGGTCGTTATAATCGGCGCCGGGCGGTATCGGGGCGTGGACTGACTCCATGATGAGAGCTTCCTCGCCTTGCATGAGGCCCGCGGGCGTCTCAATGAAGCCTTTTTCCGCTTCTTCTTGTTTCGCAACCTGTAAGATTCGCTTGTGCTCTCTCTCATAAACAAAGACAAGGTTCTGCTCGACGGCGGCTGTGTGTTTTTCGAGATTCTCTTGGCAGAGCTTGATGCGCTCAATCTCGGTACGCGGAGCGTCGTAGGGATCGAAGAGGCTCTCTTCTAAAGGAACGAACATCGCCAGAGCCGGCACGGCTTGTGGGATATTTTCCTCCTCCTCCATGGTATAATCAGCAGAGGCCCCTGCCTTTCCAAGTCTCGTCGACTGATCACTTGTGGCTTGCATCTTGCCCACGAGTCCGTCGCTATTATCGAAATCCGAGTGCCAGTCTGATTCTTGGCCGCATCTCAGGTAGAAATCGCAGTGTCGCGACCTAATTGAATTGAGTGATATGATGGAGTGTGTAGGACGAAAGTTTGAGGTTGTGCTTCGGGGGAAGGTGGGACTAAAACTGTGAAGGTAAGCTGAGGTCCCACGCCTGTGATCGCAGTCTCAAGGTGGCTCCAAACTTACACCCCGGTCCTACTAATTTTTGGGATTGACTCGAATCTCAATGGGCACACATGAACAAGATATGTTCAAGTTTCGTTGCAGAGGCCCTGTTAGCATCGCTTGTTTGCTTGTTTCTCACTTTGAAGTGAAGTCGTTGAAGTTTCCTCAACTTCGCTGGTGTACTAAGTGAAAAGTTCAGTGCGAGTCTGAGCAGGTAAATGCGGCGGCATAGGTACGAGAGTGAAACGCTGAATTTTTGAAATTTTTGAATTTGTAACTATTTGCTATTGGATATCACATTTATATGATCCGCCCGGTCCTAGCTCTGGACATTCCATGAATATGTAGGTTGTTCAGTCCGTTCGGTTCCTGCCTCGTGACCCCGAAGACTTGGCCAACTGCTGCATTTGGCTCAGCATGTGTGGTTGCTTTCCCATATGATGGCTTTCTTTGTGATGTCCTTTGGGGGATACTTCGGATTGGCTGCCCGTCTCCAAGAGGGGATTTCTTCATCGTCGCTATCCAGACTGTTCCCTTGATAAGATCATTCCGTGTTCTATCAAAGGGGCATAGACGTTCGGGCCGTCATGGGAGCATTCGCCACTACTCCAAGACTGACTTCAAAGCGTCATTGCTGTCGAAGAAGCCTCTCAAGCGGAGCGAAGGGTATAGAACACACTAAACAGATCGGTGTCGCTACAAGCAGCAAGTAGCAATGCTGTCGATCGAGTCAATGCTATATCAGCCTGAAGGCTTCGCCTTCTCTTGCTGCCAGCGGGAGAATTGTCATCTGGCCGGTAAGACGTTCCTCACGTACTCCCGCATCAATTTCACCCCTGCCCGGACCAAGTCTTCCAGTCGCCGGTCCTTCCGCTTGCGCATCCACAGTAGGATGAAGGCTAGCAGCACCATATCGATGGCTAGATGTTTCATGATAACCCATGTAAACCATCGTAGCCAGGCTGGGAAGCTTCGTGACTTTTTGGACTTCCACTCTCTGCCTGTTGTTATTTGCTCTCGTAATGCCGCGACCTCGGCGGACAGCTTCTCGAGTGCGCGCTCCACGCTGCGGGACCAGTTACTGCTAGGCACGAGCGCGCCCCCTTCGTCATCGTCGTCGTAACCTATCCTTCCATCTGAGTTCCTTTCTGCCGCATCGTCCTCGCTCATGGGGCTGAGAACCTTCAGGGGGCCTTCGGATCCGGTCAGGGGTGGCTGGAACTGTCGTAATTCACCGGTGTAACCTGTGCCTTTCGGTGAGGAGTCGGTCGAGCTGGGGCTATTGTTCTTGATCTGATTCCATACGAACTCGAGTTCCGAGACTAGTTCTTTTGCGTCTCTGTGGTGACGAGTCAGTGGGCTGCGATGCGCAAAGAGCGGTTCCAGTGACAGTAGGGTAGGTATGCGGGCTTACGGTGTTGTCGCATATTTGTGCATCGTCTCGATCAATGCCTCGATATATCTCCTCTTCGCCTCCGTCCGGCTCAGACCTTTCTGGAGGTTCCATGCATCCCACTTGTCTTTCTCGCGTTGAAGCTCGTCGGCTGGCATGCCGGAAGCCGAGGTCGGCCGCTCCATGACGCCATCGACATCCCCCTCCATCGCTTGCTTGTAAAGGCCATAGAGTCGAAGTCTGTCGGACGGCGGGGGACGCGATGCCCCCGTTTTGGGGATTTTCTTGACCGTATTTAAAGCATGGACGAACACGCGATCTATAGAGAGAAGGCATAATCGCATAATTAGCCGGGGAATTGCTCTATCCACAACGGGCGCAGAGTAAGGTTCTGCTTGCACTCACCCACGGAGTCAGCCATCTAGAAAGCCGTTTCTCGAGGCGACCGGACCGACGTGATTAGTTGGCAAAGGGAGGGAAGACGCGTTCGTTTAATGGGGGTATATCCGAGGTGTTCTGGGCGTCGGGGTTGGGTTCGGCTCAACAACACCAGGCGAAGATAGCAACTCAGATAACCTAGTTCCGCAAATCACCTGGACGTGCCGGTAGAGCGAGGTACCTTGGCAGCCGGAACTGAAACGGAATGGGGGAGCAACAGGTGCTGGGAAGAGGAGACAGTTAGAGATCCAGCACGCTGACATGCATTATGTGAGAGCTTCGCCATGAGACTCTTTCACTTCGTCGTCCAAAGAGAAAGAAGGGATCTGGTGGGTAGCAAGAGAGTAGCGGCGGCGATGGCGGGTGCTGGCATTGAGGCAAAGGTATTTCGGTACCGGCAATCAGCTGTCTCTAAATTGGGCCCTGGGGAGGGCCACTGGGGTTCGCGCCGATGTTAGCAGCATCGGAAGGGGTGGGCGATTTCCGGTAAATTCTGTTTGCCTCGGCCGCGGGTCACGCAACGCAATGCAGACGCAGCGAAGCCCGCGCAACCAACTACGACCCCAACCCAGCAGCAGCATCTGGGGGAGTTTAGAGTGGACGCGGGACCTGGGTGCGCGGGCCTGACGCGGGCTTGTCAGGGGTTTGTGCTTCTCCGAGATCCCGACTAGCAATTTACTCCCTTCATCCCCGCGTCTTTTGTCCCTTGTGAGTGTGATTGAAGCTAGGTACCGGTAGCCTGCGGCATCTGCTTGTCGGCCGAGAGAGACATGTAGGCACGTGAAATGCGGGCAACCTTGGATGTGCGAGATGTCCCATTGTCTTTTATTTTATTTTCGTCCTCAATTTAGAGTTCCGTCAATTGAGACTTCAGTATGTATGAGTTCTGAGCTGATATTGAGCCGAGGCCTATGGGTCCCAGTATAGCGGCTACGGAGGTCCATCGTTGTTCGGCATTGGGCAGCTATCTGTTTACTCATCTCGGCTCCTAGGTTGAGCACCCACGCGATTTGTATGGTTAACACTTCAGCGAACGTCCGAGTCGAGTTCATCTGGTATTTTTGATGTGCTCTATCGACCATCCTAATAACTCTTCCCAGCTATGTACTTTATGGCGTTAGCTTTTCGAGTAATTTCGTCACTCGGAGACTCAAATTTCTTTGTAGATGGTTATTGCTTCAATTGAAACTAGTATCATGGGTATAGTGCAACCGCCTCACTCTGACCTCGCCTATTTCTCCCCAAGAGCTGCCAGAAAAGCCTTCTTCTTATCCTGATACACCTTCAACAATTTCTTATTGTTAAGCGCCACTTGCGCTGCCTTTTGGCCCGCCTCCTTCTTATTCAAGTCGCTACCGGTTCCAAGGAGCTTATTTTTCTCGCCCCATCCGTCAAGGTACACTCCGACGCTGAAGAGGGCCAGCTTCTTGTTGTACTTGTCTTTCTTGTTCGCATTGGGTAAGTCTTCGTAGCGGATGGTGATGCCGTTCGCACCAATAGCCTGACTGAGAAGGACCTTCGGAGGCAGACTAGACTCTTCTGTCACCGTCGCGCCAAGTTCCTTGACTGTCTGCAACCCGGGCGTCTTAGCAACCGACCTGATCTGGTCCTTGATAGTCGATGCCCATAGTGTCCTGAGCCACTCTGCAACTCGAGCGAGACCGTTGATGGGATCGGAAAGAACCACAGCAGCGACGTATGCTTCAAACAAATCACCGCGAACCTTTTTGATTTCATGTGGTTTTGCCACAGCCGGCTGGGTACCTCTGGGCTTGAACTCGGACGGCAGATTCGCTCTTTCGAACAGTCCGTAGTGTGTTGAGTACTCTCCCAGGTTGGCATTACGAATCAGAAGCTCTCGGATCTGCGAGCACTGGCCCGTTGACATCCCTCCGAAAGTTTGGAAAATGAGGGAAGATGAGATCAGTTCGACATAGGCGTCTCCAAGCCACTCAAGGCGGTCGTAACTCAAATCTGATTTGTGCTTGGCCACGCCAACATGGGTGAAGGCCGCCAACTCTAGGACAGGATTCGTGATTTTTGGCAGAGGCGGCATTGTCTTCGGAATATCGGCTGGCGTCCATGGCTTGACCAAGATGAAAGACGGTATTGGCGGTCCTGAGACCACTGGGCTTTGCCTCGGTGTCAATGGGGATTGGCCCTTCTCGTGGGATGCATTCTTCCCCTATTAAGTCAGCAAAAAGTTGACAACGTATGAAACGAAGCTAATGTCCTTACCTCATTCTCGTCAATCTCACCGCTTTCGAGGGCTTCTGTTTTTCCTTCACTAGCCAACTGCTCAAAAGATGGCAACAACACCTTGCTAAGCTGCCGGATTTTTTGCAAGTCTTCGCGATGGACAGAAGATCTTGTCTTGGCCCGGGTCAGTGCCTGGAGACATTTGATGAGGTCATCGCCGTGATCGAGAAGCAAGTCTATTGCCTCGCTTTCGGCATGCCTTCGCTTGCTCGGTGGTAGCATCCCTGAACTCGAGCGCTTGCTCATTTTGATTCTCCCTCGAGGCAAACAGATTGCAAATTCTGGTCGAACGATACCACAAAGTTTCGTGGTTGATGTTGTAAAATTGAAAAAAATTGAAATGTGGTCGATAGGAATGAGAGTATTTCGTCGCAATGTCGAAACTTCCGTCTTATTCACCAGTGAGCATCTCAAGAAGCAACAAAAATTAAGTCCAGGCTTGGGTGGAGCTCACTGTGCTTTCGCTGCAGGGATCAAGTCCGTTAGCCTGGGATGTGACAAGGATATGGGTACGTACCGAGTATTACCGGCCAATCGATGATCCCAAGACCGCAACCAATTGGAGTGCGCAGCTCTCATTTTGCGGGTCCAATTCAGGACTCAGGTTCGCTCAAGCTAAGGTTGTTCGACTTCGCGACAATTTCTGGCTGGTCTGATAGAGCTCTATCAAGACCTACAAAGATGAGTGTCCCACGCGCGAGGTTGTTGGACCTCATGAAGGTAATTCCGCGATTCTCTGACCTGTCTGGTTTTTGCTAACCTCTAAAGGCCCAATGCGAAGTCTTTGCGACAGTATTTAACCCGGAGGGAGTGAGGACGGGCAACAAGATCCTGCGCCAGCGATTGAAGGGACCTGCTATCGCCGACTACTACCCACGCAAGGTTGCGACCGTCAAGGATGTGCAGAGGGAGTTTGGTCCTCATGTCACAACTCTAGACTTGGAAGAGATGGACCGCTTGGAACACATTGCCGGGTACGTCATGGGCTGAAGGGGGCGAAGGAGCTATTGCTAACGCCTAGACAGACTGAAGGCCAGAGGAAAGAGCGCGCCGAAAAAGAAGAAGACGAAGAGTAAGTCATCTCGTTTGTTGCCTCCAATTGGATGGTTACGCTGACCGTTCTACAGCCGAGCCCAAGAAGCGATAGACGTCGACCACGAGATCGATTGTACGATACGATGTGCATTCATAGAGCGATCCCCCGGAATCTTGCGCGCCAGGACACTCTCCACATATAGAGAGCGGCGAGAATTGGGGCAGTACAGTCGCCGACCGAGGCAGCCCATGTGGCTCTGTCACAGTATGCGGATGTCTAGGGACCCTCAGGCACAGGCACGGTATGAAAATACCGGGGATCACGGCTTCAGCGGGTCATGGGGAGGATGTCCATTAACATGGAGGGCAGCCAGTGTACAAATACCATGGAGGATATCAGAGTCAAAAAATCATAAGTCTCTCCGAGAGACAGCCTTGTTTCATGTTTCAAATGACAACTCCCGTTTTATTGAATCCCAGCTAAATGATTGCCTTGGTCGGTAGGTGCTGAACGCCACTGCGTGCTACACGGAGCTATTCGCAAGTAAAGACACACAGCACTTCCTACTTCTCCAGTGTTAGGAACAACCCCGTCTGATCTCTGCGCTGGATCTGTGGATCTTCGTCCTACTGCTCTTGGCATATCTGGACAAGCAAAGAAGTGCCATCGCAAAAGCTGAGTCTTTTCAAAGGGCTGATGAACAGATTTGGGCAAGGCAGCAGGGGCGGTATGCTTTCTCTTCAAGTTGAATGTCATCTGGTGGTTAGACAACGCTATGGTAGGCAGTGGTGAATAATCAGAGGCCGGCTAGTCAGGCCCTCCTCCTTCAGGTGGAATATGGGGCGGGTCGACAGGTCTTCACATGTAGAAAGACTTGTACGGTACCTGCATAAACAAGTTGAACTTCCTCGTCCAAATCAGGAAGACCGTGCTAAATCTCAGCCGAGTCGCGAACTCCTTCCGACTTCAACACCCTCAACAACAACCCTTCCCTCGCCAGGCCAAGCAGCAGCCCATCATTCCTCCTTCAACTCGGAACCAACTTCACGATCTTGACGCTTTCGGATTATTCTGTCCTGGCCCGCAGCAGCTTCGATTAGGCCCTTCGTACGCCTTACTTCCAAAAAGGTGCCTGTGCTGCCCGGGACTGCCTCCTTCCCAACACCAACTCGAGCTCCTTCCTCGTTCCTACCTCACCTTCCCGTCCCCCATTCTCTCCCCATTCCCACCACAAAAAGCTTTCCTCACCTTTCCCCTCCACAATTCCTCCACAAACAAACCTCTCCCTCCACTGCAGAGAAGATCTTCATCAGCACTCTTCTTTGTGTCTCCCTCCCAAATAATCTTTCTCAACTTGTCTGCCACCTTACGGCATTACCTCTGTTTCTATCTTCTGCAAAGCATTGACCCTCTAAGAAGAGATTGTCCGACGTCACGATGTCTACACCTCCCTCCGCGGGTCTCACACCCAAGACCCCCAAGCGAAGCTCTCCTCCGGCTTTGAAGCCTCATCACGAAGAGGAAAACATCCAGCCTTCCATCGAGTCAGCTGCCTCGGTAAGTACAATTCTTTTCTCACCGCTGTCTTGAAGGTCTATCATTTTTTCTGCCCTTGGCCACTGCCGTACAACACAAGTTCTTCGAACAAGATAGAGGCTCGGGCTAACAAAAATCAAAGGGTCTCCCTGCCTTCAAGCAGAAGCAAACCATTGCAACTCTTGCTACGTCCAAACTTGCCAATCAGAATGTTCTCAAGGTTGGTTCTTCCTCCCGCAATCTGCCGCTTCGCTCACAGCGGCGACAGAAGAAGACCAATCAGGACACGATTGCTGGCACGAACCCTATGGATATGCTCCTTGCCAAGCTGTCTGAGCAGCAAGCTGCCCTCGATCAACAGAACGAGGCTTTGAAGAACTCTGATGAGAACAGCTTGTACTCCCGTCACTTCGACAAGGCTTCTTCGACGACGAACTCGGTCCCTATCACTCCTGCCACGGACTCGTTCCCCACGACTGCGCCCACGAGTCGCCCAACCAGTGCCGCTCTAAAGGAGACTAACGGCAACGTGGACGAGCTCCTTCGACTGAAGATGGAGCTTGCCCGAGCGCAGAACAAAATCTCTCGCCTTGATCACGAACTGGCCCAGTCGCGCTCGGTCAAGCAAGAAGAAGACATCGCTCCGGCTCCGCCTGCGGCTCGTTCGGGGGCATTCGGAGCTGAGAACGCCTGGCCTACCGACGACAACTCCTCGGATATCGGCGCCCCTTTCATCAACAGCTACAGTCGTCCCCGCCATTGGAGCAACAATAGAGCTCCTCTCTCCTTTGATGCGGCTGCTCCTATTTCCGACTCTGGTGGTGACTGGTATGGTGGCGGACGTGGCGGCTTCAACCAGGGCTATATGGGTCCCGCTGGTCCGTACTCTATGGCGGATGGTTTTCGCAATGATCGTATGAGCCATGAACCCGAGATGTACTCTCGGCCCCCTAGCAGTCGCCGAAACAACCGGTTCGACAACAGCCGCTGGCCGTCTCCTCAGCCATACGGAGGAACCAACTTTGGACATAACTATGGCGGCTTCACTCCCTCTC